>NC_089788.1:15375501-15388001 GCF_040412425.1 Macrobrachium rosenbergii | reverse complement strand
AAATTATGTTAGAAACTTAATCAACGAAACATGGGTTCTGGAAGTAGCATTTTACAGCTCGTCATGGTCTTACGGTAAAAGGCATCAGTATTACAGCAGTAACTATTGGTAATTAGAAATACCGCTAGGAAGACGGTTTTACATCTGTAGTAGTGATAATAAGAAGTAAAACCTTGAATACTTGTATATGGAAATACTTCTTTTCTTTAGTTTTTTCCTTTACTTAAGAAAAGGAATATTTATAATTATATAACTTTTAGTTTAGGTGCAAATCAAAACATGGTTCCTGATTTCTTACTTTACGAAAATTAATGAAATTTATAACTGAATTGCGATAAGATTCATCACACATACGCAGATTTAATAACCCCAAGTTAACTAAAGTCTTTTAGCTTAGATGCAAATAAAAAACATGGTTCCTTATTTCTTACGCCCAAGAAAATAAATAGTTTATAACTGAATTGCAGTAAGATTCGTCACACATACACATATTTAATAACCCCAAGTTAACAAAGGTCACAGCTAACCTCTTTACATAGATATGATTGGGATACCAGGATGATCAACAAACACACATATACATATACAGTGAGTGAATGAGTCAGGAAAACATAGCCCTGGGCTAACTAGTAGTCGCAGAATCATCTTTGTGTACTTAAGATGTGTCCTTCGCAGTCGGATTTTTTATTTTTATTTCTTTACACTCAAAGGACCACCATCCTGCACCTGGCCTCTTGTCACTAAGTGCCATTTTTATATGCTTAATGTGAAATGAAATGGCTGTTCAAAGACAGAGTTATGTATTGCGAAATTTTCTAAGATTGATGTGTTTGTTTTTGGCTCTTTCCTGCAGTAATGTAGGCATATGGATATGTGTATAAATGTATAATGTATATATGTGTTATGTATATATTTGTGTGTTGTGTTTTAAGATAAAGATGTTGGGTGATATAGTTTTGTTATACACTGCTAATATTGAGAGCGTGACCCCATCAAGTATTAAAGGCAAAAAACAGAGAGAGAGAGAGAGAGAGAGAGAGAGAGAGAGAGAGAGAGAGAGAGAGGCCTCCATAGCAACAGACCAGAAAAGGCTGGTGTGCTTAGGTTCCCCACGTATTTATCATTGGGGGTGGAAGGCATGTATGCTTATTGATATCAGAGCCTTCTTGTGCTGTATCCGGGTGATAAGAAAGCCAAGTAAAAAAAAAAGAAAGAAAGATAAGAGTGATAATGAAAATTCATATCGTAGCCGCACTGTAATTTCTTCAAATTTCTTAACTTTTTCCTCCCACAAGCTACGTTGGGCATAACTAGATACTCCGGGTAATGCATTCTCTCTCTCTCTCTCTCTCTCTCTCTCTCTCTCTCTCTCTCTCTCTCTCTCTCTCTCTCTCTCGTAGCCCATGAAGTATGATGACACACACAGCTTTTTAATTTTGGGGGTTGCAGAGTCATTCCCTTCAGGGAGGAGGTTCACGGAGTTATACTCTGGTATGAACTGGATGTGTCTGTGCTTGTGTGTTGAGAGAGAGAGAGAGAGAGAGAGAGAGAGAGAGAGAGAGAGAGAGAGAGAGAGAGAGAGAATAGATTTTAAGCATTTGTGATGAAAGGATTATGTGGCAGGTTAATGGATATACAGTTATATATATATATATATATATATAGTTATATATTTATATATATATAGTTGGTTTTAGGTGTGCGCACCTGAGAAAATATATTGAATAACAAGGAAGTCCGCGAATAGCTAAGGAAGTAACTGTAAATAAAAAGTAATAAAGAAAACACAACACAATAATTTTGCACTGATAGTATCTGCTTCCTCTCCGGTTTTTTCTGGTAGGATACAATGAGCAGTTTTTTTTTGTGCAAAAATCCAAGGGTCATAACTGGTCTCGGTCAAATTGCTTTTTGCTTGTGTAGAAGGTCAGTTTGTGAAAGTAAACTCTCCGCCAATTTGTTTATAGTTGAATTTTAGAATTATGTCTTAGTGGTTTGATGCTCATTTTATGATTCTTCCCAAATTTTGTGAGGTTTGTAATTTCTTTTGGAAAATTTCTTCCCAAAGTTTGTGAGATTTTTGCAACGTCTTTTGGAAAATTTCTTCCCAAAGTTTGTGAGATTTTCTGTAATTTCTTTTGGAAAATTTCTTCGCAAAGTTTGTGAGATTTTTGTAATTTCTTTTGGGAAATTTCTTCCCGAAGTTTGTGAGATTTTTGTAACTTCTTTGGAAAATTTCTTCCCAAATTTTGTGAGATTTTTGCAACTTCTTTTGGAAAATTTCTTCCCGAAGTTTGTGAGATTTTTGTAATTTCTTTTGGAAAATTTCTTCCGGAAGTTTGTGAGGTTTTTGTAACTTCTTTGGAAAATATCTTCCCAAAGTTTGTGAGATTTTTGTAACTTCTTTCGGAAAATTTCTTCCTAAAGTTTGTGAGATTTTTGTAACTTCTCTTGGAAAATTTCTTCCCAAAGTTTGTGAGATTTTTGTAATTTCTTTTGGAAAAATTCTTCCCAAGGTTTGTGAGATTTTTGTAACTTCTCTTGGAAAATGTCCACCCAGAGTTTGTGAGATTTTTGTAACTTCTTTGGGAACATTTCTTCCCAAAGTTTGTGAGATTTTTGTAATTTCTTTTGGAAAATTTCTTCCCAAAGTTTGTGAGATTTTTGTAATTTTTTTTGGAAAATTTCTTCCCAAAGTTTGTGAGACTTTTGTAACTTCTTTGGAAAATGTCTTCCCAAAGTTTGTGAGATTTTTGTAACTTCTCTTGAAAAATTTCTTTCCAAAGTTTGTGAGATCTTTGTAATTTCTTTTGGAAAATTTCTTCCCGAAATTTGTGAGATTTTTGTAACTTCTCTTGGAAAATGTCTGCCTAAAGTTTGTGAGATTTTTGTAACTTGTTTGGGAAAATTTCTTCCCAAAGTTTGTGAGATTTTTGTAATTTTTTTTGGAAAATTTCTTCCCAAAGTTTGTGAGACTTTTGTAACTTCTTTGGAAAATGTCTTCCCAAAGTTTGTGAGATTTTTGTAACTTCTCTTGAAAAATTTCTTTCCAAAATATGTGAGATCTTTGTAATTTCTTTTGGAAAATTTCTTTCCGAAATTTGTGAGATTTTTGTAACTTCTCTTGGAAAATGTCTGCCTAAAGTTTGTGAGATTTTTGTAACTTGTTTGGGAAAATTTCTTCCCAAAGTTTGTGAGATTCTGAATTGTGAAAAATAGAATAGCTGGGAATTCTGAAAAGTATTTGGAAGAACCATTTAAGATTTCAAGAACTGTAGAATGAAAAATCTAGAACTTGTAGGTTAGTGTGTAAGATAACAGAAAAAGGATAACAGCAAAAAAAAAAATAATAATGATAATTATGAAAGGGCTATAATTAAAAATAATAAATAGAAAATGAAAAGAAAAAAAAAATCACTGTTAAAGCTAAAGAAATAGGTACAAAACAACCTGGAAAATCTTGTCCCACTATCGAAAGGTTGAGGCAAGTTAAGTGTAAGTAGATAATCCATGAAAAAGAGAGAGCTGTTGAAAAATAACTTAAAAAAAAAAAAAAAAAAAAAAAAAATCAGGAAAATCTTGTCTTCTGCCTCTCGTTCGAAGTGCTATAGAAACCAGTAGTTATCACGTGGGGGAAGACTGATCATCGAGTAGTAGTACTTCAGAAGTAGGTTGTTGGGAAGGCTCGACTTAGAAGCCCAAGTAATAGAGAGGTGTTGGGGAAGTGAGGGGGCGGAGGCGGAGGAAAGGTGGAAGGGTGGGGGTGGGGGTTGAAGTTGGAGTGTGTGTTTTAGAAGCTGTTTGGTTGGTGCTAAGGGTGCTCTCGGGTTTGGCGAACCCGATATCCGTATCTGGAGGAGAAGGAAAGGTCGTTGAAGAATTAAGACTCGTAAACCAACACCAAATCGGATCTGGTTTGGGTAGTTTCTGGCAGGGATTTGTTATAATGATAATTATAATTCATCAAAAATCATTTAAAATATATGCATATATAAATCTGGTTAGTGTCTGGACGGCTGGATAATACTCATGGAGTAATGTGAAAGATATATAAATATTGCAGCCTCATTGTTCCCGTAAACCATCGTGAATGTTTAAACCTAAGATGATAATTATAATAATAGGGGGTAAAAAGGGATAACGACTGTAGGAAGGAATTAGTAAATAAATCAAGGAGGCATTCCCTGAAAGAGACCTTGGTACTGATTTCTAGTTTGAACTGGCTTTTTGGTTTGAAATAGTTTTTTTTTTTTTTTTCTTGAAAATACAAAGTCATTTAGAGACCCTGACGAGGAATGGCATTGTTGTGGACAACATACTCTCCGAGTACTGTATGCTCTATGTAATTATGACCGCAAATATTCATTTGTTTTTCAAGGACAGGGGCACAAATACGTGGAAATGATGTTAAGCTCACTCATACGCGTAGCCTGTGTGAAATTATGCTCGTTTTGATTTATGTTTTCCCGTTCGAATTTTGTTTATGTACGTAAACGTTAATTTCAAGGGCTTTATTCTAGTGACGTGTTCTTGGTTGCAGCATTCAAATAAGTGATATCAATTTTAAAACGATTATTTTTCTTCAGAACTTGACCGATGATTAGGAAGGTCTTTTCCAAACAGTTGCAGCTGCCGTAGAAGAGAGAGAGAGAGAGAGAGAGAGAGAGAGAGAGAGAGAGAGAGCGCGCACTTTTCCCTCAGCCCGTATCTTCGTTCGTTTCTTCTCAACAACCGGTTCTGAGCGGAGTACTTTTACATTTTTTAATTAACTTCGGAGCTCTCCGTTTTAATTATGCTTAGAGAGTGGCATCACCTGTGACATGTCCGTTTGCGTATTGGGAAAGTCTTATTGTGCTATGGGAGTTCACCAGTACATTGTTTTAACCATTGTATACCGTTGCACTTTTTGAGGTGGGTGTCTAGGTCCTTTTGTTTCTGGGAGACTTTGTGTGCAAGAGCGTGTAATTTTGTCATTGTATCATTTGCTCATTGTCTCATTGTTGAATGCACTTACTCCAAACTAATGATGATGTATTATTTTCCTTTGGCGAAACCTTGGTACAGGAGAGCGAACTGTTGAGTATGGTTCTTCCCTCCCAATAGATGGCGCGCGTATGCTTACTTGGGAAGTATTTCTCGACTTTAGAACACGACAGTGGTATGATACGCTTTGTATTTCAAAGTGCATAAAAATCTTATGTGTCTTTTTAGGCTGGTAATTCATAGTAATTCATAGTAATATGTATGCATGTATATATATATATATATATATATATATATATATATATATATATATATATATATAGTTGGTATATTTCTGTGGATAGGCTAACAAGATAAGTTTGGGAAAGCAAAGCATATGGGGCAAAGTTATGAATGGAGTGTAAGAGTGTAAGGTGACTCATGGTTGTTTGATTTATTATACAGTTCTGTTAGTGATAGCGAAGAGAAGCTGTGCAGGGATTAGTTCCTCGTTGGACGGGTCGGTGTAGTTCTCGGCTAGCACTCTGCTGGGCCCGTGTTCGAGTCTCCGGGCCGGCCAATGAAGAATTAGAGGATTTATTTCTGGTGATAGAAATTCATTTCTCGCTATAATGTGGTTCGGATTCCGCAATAAGCTGTAGGTACTGTTACTAGGTAACCAATTGGTTCTTAGCCACGTAAAATAAGTCTAATCCTTCAGGCCAGCCCTAGGGGAGTTGTTAATCAGCTTAGTGCTCTGGTTAAACTAAGGTATACTTAACTTTTGTGCAGGGATTGGTAAAAAAAAAGTTGAAATGGTTTGTAATACGAGAAAATGGTGAGTGAATGTTAGCAAGATTAAGGTATTGAGAGTAAGCCAAACTCATTATGATGAAGAATTGAATATTGGCAAGGTTGGTCGAAGAAGGGAGGTCGGAAACGGTTGAATCGTATAAGCATAATGGGTAAATATAACGGATGATGAGCGTGGAGATTCCCTATTATATAACGCGCCAATACCACATCTTACAAACACTTTCAACTCTTTTTACCAATCTCTGCAGTTTCTCTTCGCTGTCATTAGCAAACACTTTAATCAACACGCAGCAGCCACTCCAAACTGCATTCATAACCTCTTTTCTCTCTCCCTACGACTTTGCTGTGTAAGCCTTCCCCTAAATTCTTTATTTAGCTGATCCACAGAAATGTACACTTACGCGCAATGTATATATCGATGATGATCACGTTCTCTCTCTTACTCTCGTATATGTAATATATATATATATATATATATATATATATATATATATATATATATATATATATATATATATATGTGTGTGTGTGTGTGTGTGTGTGTGTGTGTGTGTGTGTGTGTAGTTAGAGAGAGAGAGAGAGAGAGAGAGAGAGAGAGAGATCTCCGTTATCACCGATATGTTACTTGTGTTTTGTAAGTGGCACCGGCCTGGGTCGTCTTACAGAGAACGCTGTGGGGTTGCGGGGCGCCCATTTGTCTAGCCTGGGCAGACACTCCGGCACCTTTTGACGGCGAGGTGTGTATAACATCAACTCCCTCTGTATCTCCTGTTCTTTGCATAGGAGAATAATGCTCTATCACCTTGGAATAGGAATGACGATTTTTTTTTCTATTAATCTATCTATTTCTGCCTTGGATCATTGTAGTGTTTTATTGAAGATAAGGCCGAAATACCTAACCAAGCAACCGGCCAAGTATCGCTGCTCTCACTCTTGATTCAAATTTTTATTTGGCTATGAAATGAAGTGTTTGATTTTGTTAAACCACTCTTGTTGTCGCTGTAGAGAAGTTTTTTTGGGGGCTATTTTTTTTATTGTGTGGTGTCTTGTAACCCAGTATTGAAGAGTTTTCAATTGTGTGGTAACCCAGTCTGTGATTTGAGACTCTTGGTGAGCTGTGATGCTCTCTCTCTCTCTCTCTCTCTCTCTCTCTCTCTCTCTCTCTCTCTCTCTGTCAACCTGGGGTTACAATTCTAAATCTGTCTGTCCCCTTGTACACAATTCAGAAATCAGACCTAACACCATTACTTATAGTAACTCCAATAAATGATATCTAAGCCCACACAGGGCAGTGCCTCGACGAGGTATTCCCCCACCTCCGGAGGGTGGAACCGATCCACAGGTAAGAGTACAGGTAAAAATCTCACAGCCTCGGAACACCTGTGAGTTTCACTTTCCCACATGTGCCGTTTGGACACTCAGGACTTTGATTTATCTCTACAGAATTCAGTCTCGTGCTGCTGAGGTGTCTCGTTTATTCCCACCATCGTCTTTTCAAGGATTTAGAATGTTCGCTGTTTAGGAATGTTAATTTGTTTATTAAAGGGCTTGCTTTATCCTCTAATACTGGACCTGTCCCAACCCTTTTTTTTAATTTTTTTTTAGTTTGATAGGCATTTCTATTCATGTTTATGTTTGTTAGAGGTAACTTATATTTGTCTTGAGTAATATGCAATGTAGTATAAGTGTCATTGATAACCAAAATGACATTTGACCTTTTCCATTTCTATACACTTTTGGGAAACACTTAACACCAAAAGCTTTGAATCCATATGAGAAATAAATGCAAAAGCCATATTTTGCCCAAGTAGGATTCGAACCCACGCATGGTAGTAAGAGTGAGATGTTCAAATTTAAGTACAAAAGTCGAAGAATTTACCAAAGCAAGTTCATAGGTGGATTCTCCAAGACAGATGCAAAGTAAAAAGAAAAGAAAATACCAGGACATCCTTGACCCCCTATTGCCAAGTTTGATGCCATTTTCATGCCCAATGTCTGGTCCACTTTAAGGGTGTCTGGTACCCTCACTTCCATCGGCCATATTGTATGAACATTGTTGTCTGCTACATTACCCGTTTACTGTTTGCTCAGTCTGACCTCAATACTCTCTCTCTCTCTCTCGTGAATCCTTCTGTTTGATGTCATCCCACCTCTCTCTCCTTTCTCCCTTCTCTCTGAACAAATGCTTTAGTCATTTTACTCTTCTGCACGTGACTTGTCTGCCCCATCCTTCGCGGACACGTGACCGGTTCGGTGATATATTACTTGTGATCGTTTACTTGCACGTGATTTCTCTCTCTCTCTCTCTCTCTCTCTCTCTCTCTCTCTCTCTCTCTCTCTCTCTCTCTCTCTCTCTCTCTCTCTCTCTCTATATATATATATATATATATATATATATATATATATATATATGTATATATATATATATATATGTATATATATATATATATATATATATATATATATATATATATATATATATATATATATATATATATATATATGTATGAATTTTTGTCACTTGTTCACACATTACTTTTTGTTTTATTCACAAATGTTAAAAATAAGCATCGTTCAATATCAATTCATTATACCTTGGGAGTAACTTATGCCCAAAGGGAATTAAAGAGTGATTCTGCCTAGGTCAGGATTCGAATCTGGGCATAACATAAGAACTTATCAATTAAAATTGCATTTGGGTGTAAGTTATTCCCAAGCTGTAATGAATTCTGTACTAAATGGTACTTGTGACTTAATATTTAATGTGTATATATATATGTGTGTGTGTGTGTATAAGTATAATAATCTATTTATGTATGGATGTTGTGCGCGTTTTATACCCCTTTTCAGACAGATTGCAAATAGAGAGAACGTGCATTTATATAGTGTAGAAATATATAGGTAAGTAATTGAACGGTATAGTTTTGGAGACAGTGAGCATCAGAAGTATTTTACACGACTTTTTAAAAGTGATTTTCAAAGAAACCCTATCAAATAGATCTAGCTTTCACGGCCAGGAAATGAAATTAATGATAACCTTCGAAATTGGCCTGTGGCATCTCTGATTTGAAGTGACAGTCGTGAAATACATAACTGAAGCATTCAGATATGTTTTTTTGTAATTGAGGACGGAAGAATTTATATTGATGTCCTATGGATATCAAAGGGGGGAGGGGGAGGATTTTCAGTTGAGTCTCAGCGCTAGAAAGAAGTGCTATTAACATCTTCATGCATTTTTCTTTGAAGTATTTTGACCGCAGAACTAATACTGTTGGGATGACGGGGTATCAGTCTTCTCGATTCCATTTATTTGTGTGTGTCTGGAATGATACTATACTAAAAAATTGTTTGCTTGACCTGGGTATGCAAAAATAGCAGTTTATTCATTCATTGTTTACTGTTGACTCGAACCCCTTGTATTCTGCTTCGTTTTGTTTCGCCTTATTTATTTATTGTATCGCCTTTCCTCCATTGTTCCACGTTCTGATATTTGGGTCACTACGTGAGGATAAATTTATTAGGTTAGGTCAGAGGCCGGCAAAATTCATTGTTACTAAGGGGCCCCGAACGACCTGGGCCCGTCATGTGACTGGTATTCCTTACTTAATCACACCCTCGTCGATGAAGTTTCATTTATTTATTTATTTTGCTTGATTTGTTGGTTTTAGTGATCAGCAGGATTACGTAAAAATTCTGTCGCAAATTTTGCGAGACGTTTACCAAAGGGATCCTGTGCTTCAGCTGAGTTTTTTTTTTTTTTTTTAGGGGTGAAACTTCCACATGAGACCGTGTGACTGTATGTAGTGCTACGCATGCACGAGAGTGGTTCATGTCAGTTGGCCAAACTTCAATTAGAATTCTTATATAGTGTGGATCTTGAATCGCCTTGGTTTTTCTTCATAGCAAAAAATCGAAGAGCCAGTTTATTATTATTATTATTATTATTATTATTATTATTATTATTATTATTATTGTGAGTCGTGGTATTAGTAGTGGTAAAGTTACAAGATGATTAATTTTTTTTTAGTAGCAGCATAGTCACAAGTAGTAAACTTGCAGTAGTATTGAGTGGATAAACTATTTTGTCGAAAAGGTTATATTGTACACACACAAACACACACACAGAGAGAGAGAGAGAGAGAGAGAGAGAGAGAGAGAGAGAGAGAGAGAGAGAGAGAGAATGAATAATTGGTATAATTAGTCTAACAGAAGGACCTTTGTGCCCGGGAGATGCAGCTAAGAGGGGTATACTCTGGTCACGGGTGACGAATGGGGGCATGTCTCCAAGAGGGTACGAAATTAATCGTTCAGATTAAAGATGTAAGTAAATGAGTAGTGTGAACTTTGTGTTTGAGAGAGAGAGAGAGAGAGAGAGAGAGAGAGAGAGAGAGAGAGAGAGAGAGAGAGAGAGAGAGTGTCTTGATTTGATTAGAAAAATCTTATCTTTACTTGCTTTCCTTGTAAAGTTTTAGATACTTTATGCCAGGTTCTGTATGTAGTTTCTCTCTTGTTGGTATATTAATAATATTGTTGATATATTAATAATATTTTTGCTCTGTATATGAACCCTGTTCATAGGGAGCGATCGCACAGGGACCATTGACTTGAAATTCAAGCTTCCAAAGAATATGGTGCTCATTAGGAAGAGGAGGTAAACGGTAATACAGAAAGAATTTAATACCGTATAGTTTAAATGGCCGTCGCATCTTGCAGTGTCATCACCCTGGTGTACTGCACATATTAATGCCTTATTGTTTTTGTGGGTGTGTAAAGATGACGTGGTGGACCTTTTACTTCCCAGGTACAGCAGAATCGACATTTCTGTGCTCTGCTTCCGTGCCAAGAAGATTGCAACCCAGAGGTCCCGAGTTTTATAATGGAGATTCTCGGGAACGGGCCCGTTTGCATCTTGGCACTCTGAACAGGAAGGCTCACACACAATAGAGCTGCCTTCTGTTTGCAGTTGTAGTTACGAGGGACTGTATATATTTCTTTCTTTCAACGGTACGAGAAATAAATATAACAGAGAGAGAGAGAGAGAGAGAGAGAGAGAGAGAGAGAGAGAGAGAGAGTTTCTTGGCCCAGTAGATGCAAATTCGTTTCACTTCTTGTCAGGTGAAAGTTATTTCAGTGTTCATCACGTGAAAGTTACGTAAAGTTTAGCATTTTGTTCATAGTCCTTAAGACTGTTCGGTGTTCAAAGAGATTTTTGAAAGTACTTCTACTGGTTTTTAACCGCTGGAGATCTTTCTTACTGGGGCTACCAAGATGATTCTTTTCGTGATTACGCCATTTGTTTTATTGTAGGAATGAAATGGAATGGATTATAGAATTTTGGCTCAAGGCCAAGCGCTGGGACCTATGAGGCCATTCAGCGCTTTAAGGGAAATTTAGATTAGAAAGGTTTTGAAAGGTGCAACAGTAGGAAAACCTCGCAGTTGCACTGTGAAATAATTGTTATGAGATGGTGCAAAGTAAAATGGAAGAAAGAGAATACGAACAGAGGTACAGTAAAAAGGAATGAAAGGAGTTGCGGCTAGGGGCCGAAGGGACGCTGCAAAGAACCTTAAATAATGCCTACAGAACTCCGCATGAGGTGTCCTGACGGCACTACCCCTTTACGGGAATGCATCGTAATGGTAATATTCCCTCTCAATAGGACTGATATTTCTCTCTATTTGTGTATGTATACCCGGTATTCCCTCTCAATAGAACTGATATTTCTCCCTATTTGTGTATGTATACTCGGTATGTGACGAACAGCATAACGAAAAGCAAAATGAATAGAAAGGCTTAACCCGCGAATCCACTTGAAAAGAGGCAAAACGCCGAATATGGACGCAGAAGGTTATCTTCAATAATATTTTTTCTAAGGGAACCGCGCGGAAGGGAATGGAAAACGGCCTTCCAGAAGGTTAACCTTGGTCAAAGGGTAAAAGGATATCCTGGGGGAGGGAAGGAGAACCTTAAGTGTTTCTCACCTTCATTAAGGCCTTGAACGACGCGTATGTTTATTACTGTTATTGTTATTATGTTTTTGTTGTGTTTTATCATTTTTTTTTTCAACATTATCCTTCGCCCCCAAACAGTGGTTGGCTCCCGAGAAAGACAACGGTTATTGCCACAGTCATAGAAAAAAAAATTGCATAACTGATAGAGCGCTGACTAGTAAAACTTCAACAGTAAGTATGTGTGTGTGTGTGTACACACACACACACATATATTATATATATATATATATATATATATATATATATATCTATATCTATATATATATATATATATATATATATATATATATATATATATATATATATATATATATATATATATATATATATATATATATGTGTGTGTGTGTGTGTGTGTGTGTGTAAAAACAGAGCGTGGGACCAAGAGAATAGTAAAACAAGCCAGTGCAAGATCTGTCGCCTGTATTCTGAGGCATTTCAAATAAACTTGAGAATAGTGCAGAGTAAAGACGAAAGATCTGGAACTGCGTTGTTTCACATTCTCACCGTTCATTGAATTTGGTGTAATATATACTGTACAGTATATATGTACACACACATACACATATATACTTATATATGTATATACATTACATATTCATGCGTATATATATATATATATATATATATATATATATATATCTAGTGTATACATATTAGTACGCGTATGCACTCCGACATAGATCTCTTTAGAAATTTTTGCGGTAGAAA
>NC_089788.1:15345501-15370501 GCF_040412425.1 Macrobrachium rosenbergii | reverse complement strand
CAGCCAAGCGATCTACGTCTAACTTCCTGGTGCCATATTTTGAAAGCTGTTTGCATCGAAATGTTTTTAGAAATGCAAATAGAAATAGACTTAAAGTTTCACGTCGAGGTTCGGAAGGGAGATGTGTCTAGTCCTTTTCAGGAGAAAGCTACGAGTGAGAATTCGTCAGAATTGTTTTATCGAGGAGTTTCAGTTGTTTCAAGAGCAGCAAGAGACAGCGTTGGGTAATGCCTTTTTAGGACCAGCTTGGTGTTGCTAATATGTATACATATTCATACAGTAATGCTCTGTATCTGTTTACAAAGATAGCTTATATTTGTGAATACTTATGGAGAATTGTCGTTATGCAAGGATATTTCCCATAATGACACTTATAATTATAATTTAACTGTTGATCTGTAATGTAGCATACTACAGTTGAAAATACCCGACTCTGTAAATATGTAGCTGGGATATGTTAAAAACAACTCAGATATGCATAAGTAAGTGAGCCGCATCATTGATGTAGGTTTTGTCAAGACTCTCCCCTCCCGACACACTTGGTGGTTGTTCATCCTATTAATGTGGTTTTTTATTTTTTGTATGTGATGTATAAGCGACAGGAGGATTTCACGCCAGGCCATTTGTAAGTTATGTATGAAAGGGTAGTTGCTGGATTGGAATCACCAAAAGACGAGCTTTTCGTGGTCACGCAGACACTCACTACTGTTTGTGGCGCTGAACTGGGCAATATTTCACATCCATCGCGGTTGACTTGTGTAATGTTTATTTAAAAGGAGCAATTAACGCTACGCTTCGGCTGTGTACACGCGCCAAAGCCATTAGTCTGGTTAATGGAATGTTATTAAACGGGATCCACAAGGAACTTATTGTTGCCTTCGGTTTTCATTTGTGTTTGTTTTGCTCACAAATTCCTTTCCTGGCTCTAATATCCTTTCGTCCTTCGAAGAAGCATGATTGTTTCTTCCCCTTTTCTTTTCTGAACATTTTTCTTGGTGTCATTGGGCCTGGGCTAGAATAGGATCTCAGGTTGCCCGTCACATTGCCTTTTTTACTTGTTAAAAAAAATATATACCCTAACCGTATTAAGCAATTCCAGTAGTCAGAGCTCAAGCATTGTGAACTCGAGTCATATTTGGGATGTCAAGTAATGTATCGTCTGATCAGTGGAAATAAGCAGTGGTTGGTCTGATCAGTACTTGAAAGTGTGTATCCTCCAAGAGTAGGGCTCTAGGCTAGCAACCTCATCCCAGAATATTAGCTGAGAATCGGAGAAGTAACACGTTCTAGAGCCATTAAGTCTAAGTAGTACAGGTGGCGCATAATTGTAAGTATTGTCTTCTAGAGCGTGTCGTTGGCTCTATCTGAACAAAAAGAAATTTAGAGAAAATGTGTGGGAAAGTAGGCGTAATCTCCCGGGAAAACCAGGTAGGAGGAAAGGGAGGACACATAAGCAAGGAGAGAGAGAGAGAGAGAGAGAGAGAGAGAGAGAGAGAGAGAGAGAGAGAGAGAGAGAGATGCATTCTACAGCTTTGAATTATTTTATTGAATGAAAGTTGAAACTTCGTCTTGCGTTTGACTCTCCATAATTTTGTTTTGATACTTTGAATCATTCTTCAAAAAATCGAGTAACTTTATTGATACGACTTTGAATAATAGTAATTCTGTTTACATACATTGCATTCTTTGGGTTATAAATCAGAATGGATGATAAGGTTATTATTAGCGGACGAGATGTTGATTACATGGTATAACAAACGAATATTTTTAAGTGCTTGTCAGTTTTAGTGTTAAACAACGATATCTTGGATACGTAACAGCTTTATTTTGAAAGATGATATTAAGTAAAGCCTGTATATCCGGCGTCGATTCGTTGAACCTTTGGACAGTCACTGAAAACAAACAAAGCATCATATATAACTAATAAGAAAATAGAGAGAGCCACAGGGATCGGATAATTGGCAATTAGCGTGAGCGGAAACAACGGGGAATCTAAGTAATGTTACTCAGAAAATTCTTGATATTTTAAAAGTTTGTGAAGTATTTATTGATATAAGTTCTTTGTTGTGTCTTGGAATAAGAGTGCGTAGTCGCGACCAGTCGGTTTATTTTTATTTATTTATTTTTGTTGTTTGATAAAAGGAAAACAAGAAATTAGGCGGGGGTCGGGAGCTGACATGAATGCTCAAACGTAACTCACTTCTGCGGTACTACAGTATTTTTTTTCTTTGTTCTTGTTTAGCTGGCCAGAAAAACCAATCCAATATAATTTTAACCTTCCGGAATTTGATGGTAATGCTTAGGTTTTTTGAGAACTAATCTATATCAAATAATGAAGTGTAAAAATGGGTAGTTTCTAACGAAGTCTGTGAAAATTAAAGATTACAAAAAGCTTTATGTTAGTTTTAGAGACATTTGAACAAAATATGGAAACACTTTCAAACACAGTTCTTCATTACATTCACGTGTAGGAGGGACTGAATTGTTATTAGGATGAAGCCTAGTGTAGGGTAGTCAGACATGAGATGGAAAGGTGATGTGTATCAGAAAAGGAAACGGACATTGTAACTTCCTTTTAGACATGTGACTTCGGTTGTGAATTTCTGTATTCAAACAGGAAACGCTCTCTCTCTCTCTCTCTCTCTCTCTCTCTCTCTCTCTCTCTCTCTCTCTCTCTCTCTCTCTCTCTCTCTCTTGAGATTTTCTTCATTCCATACTTGGTACATATTTTTATACATTATGGTATATCATTTTGTGATGTGTATGTACATTTTTAAAATTGTACCCCAGATAATATGTTTACCTGTTAGGTAGGTTGCTCACATGTTTTTTTTTTTTTTGCTTTTACATATTTTTATGTATATATTACCTAGTTTATAACTTATCTTTTCGGTCCTGGATGTCCTTTGTCTCTCTTCATGGTGTAATGGAGACGTCAGTGAATGAATGAAGGACTTCATTCATTCATTAATGCATATGGTTTTAAGTGCAACTTGTTTGTTTCAGCAGGATCGAATATTGTTATTGTCCCTCTTCGGGACAGTATCGGCCGACAGACAACCTTTCACTTTGTCCTTATTTGTTGCTTGGAAGAGTAAGACCCGTATCATTTCAGGCAAGGTGGACATATATGGACCTTGGATACTGTTTGATTCGAGGTGTTTTACTTTTAGTTCGCTCATATCTTGAGCTGTTTTCAAGTGTTTAAGTAATGGTGCTGCAAAAAGAATGTTTATTTATTTTAGGGATTTAAAAAAAAAAATGACTCGCATTGACTTGTGTCATGCCAGTCGTTGTATGGCGAGTAGCGCCAGTCATGGTGCTGAATGAAGTTGTCAGGTAGTGTCAGTCATTGCTGTAAATGAAGTTGCGACAGGCATTGTCAGTCATTGTATTGAGTTGTGTCAGTCGTGTCAGTCATTGTACTGATTGAAGTTGCGGCAGGTAGTGTCAATCTCTGTTGGGAATTCAGTCGCATCAGGTGGTGTTAGTCATTGTAGAGGCTCTTAAGTCTTGAAGAGTCCTTTTTATTAGGTCAAGTGACAGGACCATCCTTAGTCAGTTCATATTGTGAAGATGTTTCCTTATTTAGCTCTTCCTGCTGTTTGTCCAGCTGCCATACTGTCAGTTCGCCTGTATGTCATTCAGGCACTCATAATGCCAGTAACTCGCAAAGTTGTTTAGTTATTCTTTTACTCATCAAGTCAGTTCGCTTATATGTCATTCAGTTATTTAGCTACTCATAAAAGTCAGTCACTCATAAAGTTGTTTAGTTATTCTGTTACTCATCAATTCAGTTCGCCTGCATGTCATTCAGTTATTGTCATTTGGCCATTATGTCCAACAATATTCTGTCAGTCAACTTGTCTTTGCACACACGCCATTTAATTATTTTGTTAGTCATTCAGTCAGTTTGCTGTTATGTAATTCAGTTATTTTCCTCACTCATTCAGTTAGTTTGCTGTTATGTAATTCAGTTACTTTCCTCACTCATTCAGTTAGTTTGTTCTATGTCATTCAGTTACTATGTTACTCATTCGGTCAGTTTGCTGATACAGTTTAATTTGATTGTTCTGTCGCTCACTCGATTAGTTTGTCCTTCTTCCAATAAGTTCGCCTGTTTTTGAATGATTTGATCAACAAGAGATATTCACATTGTGTGCCTTTGTGTCTTTCAGTTATTCTGAGAGCAGTCAGTGCAACTATCTGTTAATTATTGAGTCAGTTTGCTGTATCTTGTATTTTATCCAGTTATTTTGTCAGTGATTCAGTCAATTTGCTGGTCATTTGCTTTTCAGTCAATACATTCCACTTTTATGTGATAACTGCAGTGAAACAATTTATATTGCATATTTTTTATTTTTGTAATCACATTTGGTCAATTTTTTTTGTATTTTCAAAAGCGGTGCTTGAGATTTGTTGCGTGAATCCTGATAACTTTATGATTTTATTGTTTAATTTCCGCAGTAAATCGAACTAGATAACAGTGCACTATTTTTATTGACAGGTTACTAATATGCAGTGTGGGCGGGTAAAGTGAAAATGATGTCGTTGTCTGATTTGATTATGTATCTTAAGAGTAAACTTAATTATGATAGGTGGGTTTTGCACAGTACATATAAAAGGAACTTTTGCAAGGTTTTCTCAGGGAAATATATGGAATATATTTTTTAGTAAAGGGTTGGCTCAGTTGTGTACGATGTCGTTCCCTTTACCACTTACGGACGGTTAGCCCGAATGTTATCTAAGATGAATATTAATTATTGTGATGCTGTAGTCAGTTCCCTTGCTTTGAAATTATTAGTTAACAGCCATTCGGTGAAGGTGTAAATCAGTTGAATTCCACCTGTATTCAAATCGCCTATCTTTTTTTTTTATTCTTTAATCTCAATCGTAATTTTTTTTAGTGGAACTTACAGTCTCAGACAAAGGTTTCAAGGGAACGCAGAAGTCTCGAAATGTTGCATTAGCTGTATGTTTTAGCCTGGCATTGGATCGCATCGTGTTCAGTGTAGCCTAAACATTACGGGGTTTCGTTTCGTTGTAGTCTATGGTTCTTATGTTTTTATTTACTAATTTTCTGTCACATTTAGAAGAAACCTGAGAGAGAGAGAGAGAGAGAGAGAGAGAGAGAGAGAGAGAGAGAGAGAGAGAGGGGGAGTGGATGATGGCTTCTTTGGTAGCTATTCATATTTGTAGATGTGCGGATGTGAAACTCAGATGTTGCTATTATTATGAAAAAGTTAACAGAGATAACTATGGCAGCGTCTTCAAAGAACAATCGCAGCGTTAGAGAGAGAGAGGGAGAGAGAGAGAGAGCGGGAGAAAGGAGGAGGCGGTGTTGAGCTGCTGTGGTAGATTTTTTCCCCGGGTGGAGTGACTCGTCAGATGGGAGAACGCACTGTCTGTTGCTATGCGGGTATTATAGTGCTACGACGCTTTACAGTCCACACACACACACACACACACACACACACACACACACACACACTATCTATCGGGATTTTTGTCTTAATTGAAGACTCTCTGATAAAGAGTAAGAGAAATATAATACATTGTAAGTCTCAGTTATATTTTCACTTGCCTTCGTTGTCTTTGTATGTGTTCCCTCGCGAGTACTGGCAGACGTGCTTGATGTCGGGGAGAGGCTGGGGGAGGGGGGTGAAGAGGACGTGGAAGTCACGTGATGTGTCGTTGTTATATAAGGTTTTAGTGTTTTCCTTGTGTGATTGAAGGCTCTCTCTCTCTCTCTCTCTCTCTCTCTCTCTCTCTCTCTCTCTCTCTCTAGTAGTTAACCAGTTGTAAAATGTGATGAGAAGCCCAAACACAAGCTATTATTTGTACTTAGTACTACAGATAACAGATAGTATAAAATGACGCGACTGCATTTTGTTATCTAACCTGGCTTTAAGAGAATTGCTTGGCTAATCATATATAACCTTTAAGGCGTGGTTAGTTTGTAACTGCATTATCGGTGGGGGGGCGGGTGTTCGTTGGTCTGCAACCGGCGAGATGTGAATTACAATGATCTTCGAATTGTCATTTACATTGCGCAAGTCATTGTTTTCGATGATGGAAACCTGTTTTTTATTTTTTTCGTTATTTTCGCGTGTAGAAGTCGATGTTCTCCCACGTCGATGATTGTTTACCGGCAAGTTTTTTTTCCGCTTATCGAAGGGATCTGTGAAGTAGTAGTTTATGAATCCTTTGAAAGACATTGTTTTTAATTGTTTTGGAGGATTAGCCTAACATTGCATTATCTGGCGTTCGAAAATACTTACCTTGTTTTAGCTCTTGTCATTATTGTTAGTCTTGAGTTTTTTATGTTTTGCTAAATATTTGTCAGTGTCATTCCTTATTTGTGGCCACCGATCACCGTAGTCTGTGCGGTGCTAGACAAACAAATCAATCCGTCAATTTTGGCGGTGATCCTGTTGTTGTTTTACAATGAACTCCTGTATTTGTTGTTGTTGAAGTTGTTATTTGTTTGTTTTATATTCGTCAGACATCTGTTGGTTTTCTGTTCTCTATTATTTATTTTGTTTAACATCTACGTCGAAGCATTGGTCGGACCGTGCGTAAATTGGGCGGGAGAGAGGTATTTCTACCCCGGGGGCCCGGGGGCTGAAAGAGTAGTGGAAAGTGGAGGGTGGGGTGTTACCCCTCCTTACGTAAGTTAGGAATATATCGAATTCCCCCCCTCCCACCCCTGCCGACGCTCCCTACCCCCCTCCACGCGCTGTTGTTGACATGGCGTATACTGCACGTGGATCTTAGTATGGTCGAACTTCTTGAACATTTCTCTCTTTTATTGAATTTACAAAGATTATTTTTACCCACTGCCTCACTGAGATGCATATAAGTGCATTTGGGCGTTTGCTTTTGCACATTTAAGAGCTCGGAAGCCTAACACTTTGCCTATGACGTCACCGGCTTCTGGCGGGGTCAACGACCTCGCCGCGTCCCTCGTGCGTTCGTACGTGCGTGCTTTGGATGCATTCCCGCTCTCGCCTTTAAATCACCACGAGTTCTCGTCAACACTCTTCCCGCGCCATCCTGCTCTTTCAGCATCTTCCCTCTTGTTTATGTTACGCTGCGTCGTTGATCATTCTCGTTGAAACGTCAGTTCGTAAGTCATTTGATCTCTCTCTCTCTCTCTCTCTCTCTCTCTCTCTCTCTCTCTCTCTCTCTCTCTCTCTCATACACACAGTTCTGTAGGGAAGTATGAATATCCTTGGCCTGCATTTTGCATATTAATCAGAGCATGTATAATTCCTTATTATAGGGTTACTTCATGGTAAAAGTAAAATAGCGGCATCTTTTAAGTAATTTCCTGGCGGGATTGTTGAGTTAATTCATATTTATCGCTTGGGAAACTCGAGTGATAATCTTTAAATCTTAGAGACATTATTCCAAACGGTTTTAAGAGAATGTTATTCCACAGATCTGTCTGTAAACAGTAACTTGCAATTAAAAGCGCCCCGTGTGATGGTCTAATAAGTAATACCTAAATAATTGATACTTTTTATTGAAAGTTCTGTCAAAAGAAAGGTTGAGCATATCTGCAGTCTCAGTTGCAACAAGAAAATGTTTCTTGAATGCTCAGGAATATGAAATTTTATTAACAAAAAGCACTTGAAAGCCAGCCACAGTTAAATTTCTTAAGACACTGAAAAACTACACCTGAAAGCCAGTGTTGAAGAACACGAAAAGAAAAAAGGAAAAATACGCTTACGGCTTAAAAACGTCTGAAATCAAGATCATAGAATTTTCTTGGATAACAAAGTCGTAATTCAGGGGTATTACAGCTGTCTTTCCAAATCAATCAGTCAATTTTGGCGGTGATCCTGTTGTTGTTATACAGTGAACTCCTTTATTTGTTGTTGTTGAAGTTGTTATTTGTTTGTTTTACATTCGTCAGACATCTGTTGGTTTTCTGTTCTTTGTTATTTATTTTGTTTAGCATCTACGTCTAAGCATTGGTCGGACCGTGCGTAAATTGGGCGGGAGAGAGGTATTTCTACTCCGGGGACCCGGGGGCTGAAAGAGTAGTGGAAAGTGGAGGGTGGGGTGTTACCCCTCCTTACGTAAGTTAGGAATATATCGAATAACAGTAGGAAAATTTTCACCCACTTCGTCATCTTCAGCGAGAAAAGAAACTGTTCAGTATGCCTCAGGCCCTCAGTATATAAGGAACACTTGTCGAGACGAAAGTGGCCCTAATTATTTTGGAAAAGGACATTTCACGAACTATGAAGGCTTCATCTGCCGTTTGTCATTAAGAACACTTGTCAAGGGCATCATGGTGAAAACTGTCGTGAAGACAGATTTTATGCATAAAGTATTGAATCATGTTCAAGATGAAAATTTGTCTAGGCTGGACATCCTTTTGGTATTGTTTGGAGCAGTAATGCCTTAGTGACGGCAAGGCGCCGTATTGACATTCTTGGGAACTAGAAAAATACGCCATTTGAATTTAATCGAGTCCTGTTAACTGAACAGCAGTATATATATATATATATATATATATATATATATATATATATATATATATATATATATATATATATATATATATATATATATATTTTTTTTTTTTTTTCCCCAAATGGAAGGGAGGAAGCGTGCATTTAAGGTTCATTGGTAACAGAAGCCACGAATTGGTTGGCGGTTTTTTGCCAGTAGGTTGTGAAGCATTCCTAATATTATTATGTATAATTTTTAGGCTTCCAGCACGTACAAAAGTGACCGAACTGTCTCCGAGTACGTATACTCAGGAGTTATTCTGGGTTGCAGATCGCCCAAAAGACTTTTCGGTTAATCCGCTTGAGCTCGATTGTTTACATTTGAACAAACAAGCAGAAATGCAAAGCTGTTATGTAAATCCAACATGAAGCCCAGAGCATGGGAAAGGATTTTTCGCTTGGCATATAATGGCAGTTGGTTTGTTTCTTTCTTACTAATGTTGACAGTAATTGATTTAAACAGAAATGAGACTGTTAAATTGTAGATTTCCTTAGTGTAATTGTGTATTCTCTTCGCCACTTTGCATTGTCTCTCTGTATCTTTGTTTTTCAAGTAAAACTTTTGACTGTGAATCGATGTAACACACAAGCAAGTGATATGTCCCTTCGCTGGAGAGATATCTTCCAAGTTACGTAACAATTCGCCGGTGACAAGTGTGCGCTGTCTGGCCACAGCAGGTGAAAGCCGTCATATGTTCACTGGGATTAGCTGTTCCCAGGGTAGTAAGTTGGCAGTAGCCTACTCTTGTCGCTTATAAAATGCTCGAATGTAAACACGGCTTCGGTTCATCGGCATACTTTTGATGCATTATCTAAGATGAAAGCTTTGCCAAATCACATTAACCTTTTAATCGGTGGCAGTGTTGCCGTAATCTCACTTATCTTGCCACGGGATTCGGTGCTGTTCCGATGGAGTTTGGCTGTTCTTTGTATCCGATATGGGACTAATGGGGATTTTCCTTTACAAATGGTGTCACTCAGACCATGTTTAACCTCATTGTTGTTAAAATATCGGGCGTTTGTAGGAGTCAAAGCTGTTGCCCCACGTAACCGCCATCTCCTACCCTCTCCTCTCTGTAAAAAGAAACGTGCTTTCAAAGCGCAGGCTTGAATTGTGTTTCAGAGGTCATCCTCTTCCTCTTGTGTAAGACATCGTCCCCAGTTTTAATGCGTCGGAAGGTTGCCGTTTTAGAATTCCCCCTGGTGGGCTTTGGCCAGAATGCTGACCTCGGTTGAGGTGATACGCAGTGGTTTCTCTCATTAAAGCATCCCCTTCAGAGGTTTCTGCATAGTCGTGTTAAAACTTCATCATCCTGAGGCTCTTGTCTCCTGACGTGGCCATTTCTCGTTCTTTACAATCCCAACTTGCAGAAGGGTAAAGTGAACCCACTGAAGAGATGGTATAATTTCGGGTCCTAAATCCCCCCCCCCCCTTCCTCTTCCCCATTCTCTTCATTAGAAGCCGAGGGGGCTGAGATGAGGATACTTTGGATGTAAATGGGCAATTTTTAAGTTTTTTCTTGCTGTTTAAATCAGTTGATTTTCCGTACTCAGTCGTCCGTTGCTTTGACCCCCTCCTCTCCCCATATTCTGAGCTATAGCAACTTGTGAGGTTATGTAAAGAATCGCCTCTGCTGATGGGACAGTTTGATGGACCATACCAGACCTCATGTTACTCAGTGGCAAGGGCTAATGCTGGTATTAACTCGGCTTAATCTACTGTATACAAGCCATTAGTTATTAATTGGATTTCAATACTGCGTTAATTTTTAATTTGTGAAGCTTATGAAAACTCGAAACAATGAAAAAAATTGCAACGACAGATATTGCCGGAAGTAGAATTTGGTTTTGTTATACAACGCGCCTCCTCTTTGTCTCTGCCCGCGTCTTCTTTAGGTCCCTCACTTTTCAGGTCCTTATCCCCCCCATTCTCTTCTTCCGCCCCCCAATCGCCCCCCCCCCTCGTTTGCCACCGAGCCTCCTGTGAAGGATGCTAACAATTATTACACAAGGAGAAAGAGGGGAGGGGGTCGGGGCCTCTGTAAAGGAGTGTCCAGGAAAGGGAGAGGGGTAGCATCCAGACGGGATCAATTGGTGAAGTTTCTTACCGGGCCTTTCACTGCTATGAGGTCGATATTGAGGTGAATGATGCTATGCTTCAAGTTCTCTCTCTCTCTCTCTGTCTCTCTCTCTGTTTATTCATTAAAATGTCAAGAAGCTTACGTAAGAGTACGGCATATAGGGTATCAGTATAATTTTAAGTAAATTTCTGTGCATAATGCAGACGTATGATTTTCTCCTTTGGAAACGGCATACTCTCTCTCTCTCTCTCTCTCTCTCTCTCTCTCTCTCTCTCTCTCTCTCTCTCTGTTTATTAAATGGCAGAGAAGCTTACGTAAGAATACGACACGTGCGGTACCGGTATAATAAAAAAAATTCTATGTATGTAAATGTAAATTTTTTTCCTTTTGTAATTGTCCACTATGTACATGTGTAGCATTTAGTGTCTTGTTTCACGTGTCTCGTTAAATGTATGTTAAGAGTGAGGCTGTTGAGTCTGCGAAAAGAGAAAGTAACGTGGTAAAAACAAAAAAAAAAATTTTTTTTTTTTGCTTTTCATGATTTTTTTTCTATTAAATTCAAAATATATGGTTATTTATTATGTAATCCTGAATTTTTGCACATTTTTAACATATAGTTATGATGCATATCCAAGACTGCAATCTCATTATTTTGAAATCATGGGTTTGAATTAATCAAACTACAAGTTTCTGTGGAGGGATTTTACTCATTAATTCGCTGACTAGCTTTACTGAGTAAATCTTACAAGAAATTCATTTATATATCAGTAGCAGGTTTTCCTATTAGTTTGAGAAACTTTTTGCAAATCAGAAAGCATTTGGAAAATATTCTAAACCTACTCGAAGAGATCAACTTCTCTTGCTGGGCCATTTCTTTCCATCATCAAGTTGCATGAGAAGTAATACTTTTAGGTAACCATTTTTTAATGCAGTTACTCCTATTCCATTGACGTCAGAGGACCCATAGTTTACGTAACCGCTGAATTGCAATTTAGTTTTATGTAAACTCATAGTTTGCATATCGCGACACAGTAAAAGTAATACAACCGTGATGAAATTTTAAATACAGTTACATTCTGTGGTGGCAATTTATCAAAATGAACTTCAGTTGGCGTAATAATTGCCATTACAAAGACTAATATGCTGGTGGGTGGTTACTGATCACTGGTTTTGGAACGAAAACCTTAATTTATCAGGTGAATAGGAGGCCTGGGGTTTCTGGACAAGTGCATGCGATGAAAACTGGGATTAGGTTAGATTAACATGTTTTAAAACTTTGATAGAGTTAAGCTTATCATAGGTTAGCATGTTTTAAAATGTCAGTTGGCTAACGTGACATGTATTAAAATGTGAATTGGTAGATTAACAGTCTTAAAACTTGTTCAGGTCAGTATGTAGTGCCATTAGATTTAATGTTTTGAAACTTGAGTTTAGATTGTTTTAAAACAAGGTCTGGTTAGGCCTATGGTAGCCTTTTTCATTATTTAGTTAGTTTAGTATATAAACGTGATTAGATTATCAGATTTTAAAACTTGTATGGGTTAGTCTAGGTGTTTAAATCGTGGTAAGGTGTGTGTGTGTGTGTGTGTTAGTAGAAGAGTAAGTCTTGGATGAGGTAATTTCCCACCACGGTTGAAATCATACATCAAGTATCCTCTCTCTCTCTCTCTCTCTCTCTCTCTCTCTCTCTCTCTCTCTCTCTCTCTCTCTCTCTTCTCTCTCTCTCTCTTTTCTGTGGCTGATCTCCATCTGCTTTGTAATCCTTGAAGCATAATCACGAATTGCACTGCTTGACAAGAAAGTCATGGTTTGTATTCCGAACCACTTCCATGTACAGCATATCTGTCGGATCTCAAGCATAGAACAAAAGGACACATTTTGTATGATTATATAGGAAAAAGTGAATCATGCCCATGCACACGCTCTCTCTCTCTCTCTCTCTCTCTCTCTCTCTCTCTCTCTCTCTCTCTCTCTCTCTCTCTCTCTCTTTGTGTGTGTGTGGTTGTGTGTGTGTGCTTTCCATACCTCTCATCTTGTATTTTGAAGTGAAGTTAACACTCTGACTGCTTCTCACTGCAGTCAAGTAACTACCAAAAACCTTCGCATAATGTTCGAACTAAGGTATTCTTGCTAGTGATGCAAGTGTCTTAACCAGTAGACCAAGTGTTTCCGAAGAGTATGTGTTCAGAAGGAAGACTTTAAATAGGGCTATTGGAAAGGTATATATATATATATATATATATATATATATATATATATATATATATATATATATATATATATATATATATTTTTTTTTTTTATTTTTACTTTGAGAGACATTTCCAACACTTTATGATGCTGAACTGGAACCGAAAGCTTGGAGAGAATTAAATTATCGTAATTTTGTAGTTCTTTGAATTTTGCAATTCATTGTAATTACAACCTAAGGTTGGACAGAATCGAGCCAGTTGCCAGCTGGTTATGGGAGGCGATTGGATGTGATTATCATTAACATCCAGCCTGAACACTTTACTGTTACGAGACAAGAAAATGGTCACCAACTTGCTAAGCAGGTTTCCAGAGAGAAAAATGCCCATATATTAGAAAAGAGAAATTCAGTATAATATCAACCAAGTAATGAGGAAATGAAGAAAAAGAAGAAGGTGATATGAAAACGTGTCCCAAGGTAACATAGAAGTAGAGGGGTACACAGAGAAGGCTAAGGAAAACGTTATTATTATTATTATTATTATTATTATTATTATTATTATTATTATTATTTAATTATTATTATTATTATTATTATTATTATTATTATTATTATTATTATTATTATTATTAACCAAACAAAAACTTCTTTCAGTTTTCTTCTGAAGATGGAAAGAGAAACCTACAAGATTCTTGAGTATAACTTGTTTACTGGTAAATATTTACCAGTAAACAAGTTATACACAAGAATCTTGTGGGTTTCTTTTTCCATTATTATTATTATTATTATTATTATTATTATTATTATTATTATTATTCATAAAAATCTCATAATAGCGTGAGTCACGAAAATAGTGACGAAATCCACAGTGGTGTAAATGTAAATATATATTTCTAATATATATTTACATTTACACCATTGTAGATTTGTTTACCATTATTATTATTATTATTATTATTATTATTATTATTATTATTATTATTATTATTATTATTATTATTATTATTATTATTATTATTATGTTTGCTTGAATAGCCAGGTAATGCTGTGTTATTTGGTCTGTATTGAGAAGTACACAACTTCTCAAGTAAATAATCCTAAAGAATCTTTTTATATTTCGCGTTAACACTATTATTTCAATTTTCAGAGGCCATTGGAAGACTAAGCAAATAAATTCGGGTTAAACAGGGCGTGGCCCTTCCTTGGTTGGTCACAGCTGATTTTATGTAATTTATTCTTATGATGATAACGACGTGGGGTAGTTTTGCTTCTTTTCCATACAGTAGATTGCTTTTGTGTATGCTTGTTTCTTTGTTTAAGTTTGTCATTTGTTTGTGTACTTGCAATTGTTTGTTTTGATTGTTCTGTTTAGTGGAATATTGTTGGACAAGTTCCTGGGTTGTTTCTTGCTTGTCCATGACATTATTAAATACTGGGTATAGTGTCGTCAGTGCACCTCATGGTGTGCACTGTATGCATTACTTAAGGTTCTCTGCAGTGTCTCTTCGACCCGTAGCTGCGACTACTTTCATTCCTTTTACTGTACCTTCGTTCATATTCTCTTTCGTCCGTCTTCCTCTCCGCCCTTTCCTGACAATTGACTCATAGTGCAACTGCGAGGTTTTCCTCTCGTTACACATTTCAGACCCTGTACTGTCAATTTCCTCTTTCAGCGCTGAATGACCTCATAGGTTCCAATGCTTGGAGTAGTAGTAGTGATAAATCAACTGGAGACGACAGATTAATGGCTTGTAGCTTCTCGTCAGCAAATTACCGAACTGAATTTGAGCATTACGTTCATACTTTTCAAAACGTCATGATGTAAATTTTATGGCTCTTTCTTTTATTGTTAAACAAATGGTTGAGATACCACCTGACGTATACACACCGCCCATTTTATGTCATACCCACCCCCTCTTAGTCGCCATTCATCTTCTCAATTGAATCCTTGCTGTGTCCTCTTAACCTCTCCTATTTCGCGTTTTTCTCTTTATCATAATGTTATTCCTATCTTTCCCTGTTTCTAGTGTTTCGTCGTATCTCACCATGGTCATTGTACCGAAAGATATAACTTAATATTAGCCAGTCCTTCAGCTCTCTCTCTCTCTCTCTCTCTTCACGTAGTGGGGTATTAGGGGTATGACCGTCAATGCACCTCACGTGGTGCACGGTAGGCATTACTAAAGGTTCTTCGCCACGTTCCTTCGGCCCATAACTGAAACCCCTTACATTCCTTTTTACTGTACCTCCGATTATATTCTCTTCATTCCATCATACTTTCCAACCTTTCGTAACTATTGTTTCAACATTATTTTCAGCCCTGAATGACTTCAGAGGTCTCAGCGCTTGGCCTTTAGCCTAAGTTTTAATATTCCAGCTCCAGTTCCTTCATCTCCCTCTCATGTGAATCGAACGTCCACCTCGATTTCTTTGGCCGTGTCTGATCAAGCGTACCACGGACCAAAATGGTCGGGTTCATTTACGCCTGCGAACTCTGCTCCTCAGGTATTCACTTCAGGTGTTGCTGCTGCAAATGAAAATTCATTCATTATGACATACCCGACCTTTAGCGTCCCCCGTTCTCTCCTGCCTTTATCAATGCCCGCCGGTGCCCGCACCTCTTGTTTGTGCAATGCCATTAACTCTCTCTCTCTCTCTCTCTCTCTCTCTCTCTCTCTCTCTCTCTCTCTCTCTCTCTCTCTCTCTTTTGCCCATTTTCAGATGTAGCGTGGGAGAGAGACAGAAAAAAATAGAGAAATAAAAGAGATCTGATTTCTGAGTTGCACTCCCTGTGACGTCACGATTCCTTTTAAGCATTCAGATAGTCTGCCCCGTTTGACGTCACTTAGAAACAGGTTGCGGGAAAATGAAGGGGTCTTTTTTTTTGTAGAGGATTTTGGGGGGTCAGGAGGGGGTTGCATGGTGGGATACGAGGAGCAGGGTTGCCCCAGGGAGTAAGGACCTCCTCGAAGTAGGGAACTCCCTGGAAGGAGATGATGGTAATGATGGCCTGATAGCCTTATCTTCTGGGATTTGGGGATTGGGGTTTGTGGGAGGGGAGGGAAGAGGGGAGGGGGAGGGTAGTCATCGTTTGCCGGCCGCTCTTTCATTATCCTCGTGGCTCCAGCCAAGCGCAATGAGACGCCTTTTTGGAACGCTTCAAGTGCTTATGACCGCAATAGGTGCTCGCTGGAGAGAGAGAGAGAGAGAGAGAGAGAGAGAGAGAGAGAGAGAGAGACTGGTATTTAAATGGTTAAGTTGAAGGAGCAGCATTTGGCAAGACATAACGATAGTATTTAAATACTATCATGAGAGAGAGAGAGAGAGAGAGAGAGAGAGAGAGAGAGAGAGAGAGAGAGAGAGAGAGAGAGAGAGATCCGTACCTCACTAAAACGTAGTACATTTCTAACACAGAGATGCTTTGCATCGGTACTGCTGCCATCCGTGTTGTTAACCTTCGCTTTGGTTGTTTGGAGGTGATGACTTAAAATTTAGAACCTAGAACAAAATATTTTATGTTTGAACATTTTATGTACAAAAGAGATTGAATAATGTGCGTGTAACCCTGTGCAATGCAACTGAAACCAGTAATGAAAAAGGCATTTTTATCTGATTAAAAAATTCTCAAGTTTTGTTGTAACAAACATTAATCTCAAATCGGTCCTTTTAAGAAACTTTGAAGTTTATTTTAAAAAAATGACCGTTGTTTTCATCTGGGGAATGAACGTTTGAAGTTCCTGAAAAAAAGAGTAGTTTTACCTTTTCTTAGGTAGAAATGTCCAAAGTTTATTGGAATATGGTGTGTTTTCAGCGCCGTTGGGAAGATTTCTGCAAGGGAAGAATTCTTAAGAAATTATTTTAAATGATATTGGAAAGGAACTTTTAAAAGTTGTTTACTTAATGGCTCAGTGGAAATAGAAGAATAATTTTGATAAAAATGATAGGCGTGGAAACATACATTTATAGTTTCTTTTTAAAAATTGTTTTTAAACAATATATTTATATATCCATGTTATAAGGTTATGGATCAGAATATGATACGATTTGAAATCAAAATTCCTTGAAAATGAGTGCATTTCTGAAAACTTATAACCAAGTGTTATCATTTTGAATGTAGTTATGGAAAGTTAAATGAATGATTATAATACAAGAGAAACTTCAGACTTATATGAGAAGACATTTCTGTGGTAGCACATACCGAAAGTGCTGCAGTAGGTGGCGTAAGTGATCTCAGCATCGAAGAATTCGCCACGGTTGAGAACTGGTTATTGTTGCTTGAAGGCAGATTCCATCCTTTTCTCTCTGTAGAAAAAGCAGACAAACACACACATGCACACCTGCGACACCGTGCAGCTGTATCTGAAGTAAGAGCTAAAGTTTTGTGGAAGTAGTATAAAAAAGGATAAACATATCTTTGGGTAACCTATATGACAAATGCTTAAAACATCATCATCGGATTAATGAAAGAAAAAAACTAAATATTAATAAACCATTGGGTGCCTGATGAAGCCAAAAATATCAGTCATGGAATGTCTAAAAATGCCAAGAACATCACTCCTGGGGATGTCTGAAAATGCCAAAAATCAATCCGTAGATGTCTGAAAATGGCAAATACATCAATCATGGGATGTCTGAAAATGTCAAAAACATCAGTCAGTTGATGTCTGAAAATGCCAAATACATCAATCGTGGGATGTCTGAAAATATCAAAAACATCAGTCAGTTGACAGACATCTGTCATGGGATGTCTGAAAATGCAAAAAAAAAAAAAATCATGCGATGTCTGAAAATGCAAAAATCTTGATTCATAGGATGTCTAAAAGTGCCGGAAAAGTCATTGATGGGTTGTCTGAAAATGCCAGAAACATCAGTCATTAGATGTCTGAAAATGCCTAAAACATCGTGGGCGTAGTGATATATAATCAAACTATATTTTTAAATGCAGCAAAGGCAGAATGTCTTTGGGATATTTTAGACAAAGTTGTATGTAGATTGTATGTTTCAGTGTGACTGCAGTATTGATGTATCGTTAATGCTTTCAGAGGCACTGGTAGTAATGATATTTCAGTATTAATTGAAGTAGTAATGTGTATATTATTAGTACAGGAGAGAGAGAGAGAGAGAGAGAGAGAGAGAGAGAGAGAGAGAGAGAGAGAGAGAGAGAGAGAGAGAGAGAGAGAGAGAGACCCATTCACGTTTTATATGGGCATAAACACCACAATCTGAATAGGTAACAATATGGATAATGCTTTTGGCTGGTCACGTTTGGAAAAAAAGGAGTTTGGAGGTTGCTATTATTATTATTATTATTATTATTATTATTATTATTATTATTATTATTATTATTATTAAAGGGTGGCTGTATTATGCAAATTTATCTAATACAGTATCTTTTCTTTTCCTATAATTCGCTTCTCGGGCTCAGCGATGTTGGTCGCTGAGCTCGAAAAGCGAAATAGAAAAGATACTGTATAAAATAAATTCGCACAATACAGCCATCCTTTTTAATAAAACCTGTTTAAAAGAGGGTCTATTCCCTTCATATATTATTATTATTATTATTATTATTATTATTATTATTATTATTATTATTATTATTATTATTGCAACGAAAGCAGTATCAGTAACATCAGGTAGCTGCTTAGCTCGTAGGAGAAGCCAGGAGCATTAGCAGGTGGTATAGTATCAACTCTTGAGTGCGTAGAGGAAGCAGTTAGGTTGCTAGCAGTAAGGTACATAAAAAGCTGGTAGCAGCCTTTGCTGAGCAGGTATGTGAGCTGCCGTGCCGTTAGCTGGAGTCCTTTAGCAGCTAAGAAAAGCATCTAGAAGCATCTGCTCAGCATTAGAAGCTGTTGAACAATTAACAGCAGCTAGAGGTATATGGAACTAATCATCTTTGGAGTATTTATTTTTAAACTCATTGTTTATCTTATTTGCATTTTCATTAATTCTCGCCATAACGCTGAATGACCCTATGGGCCCCAGTGCTTGGTTTTATACCTAAATTTCATATTCCATTCCATTCCTGTATGGAGCTTAGTGCTTCATCTTCAAAGCTTATGGGAGCAACCGAATAGCAGTTTTCAGTATGTGTGATCATCCTCAGCTGGTAAGTGCAGCTGCTGAGCAGTTATCTGTATCTAGGAGAATCAGCAGTGGAGTGGTATGGAGAAGCTGCTGAGTCGTTAGCAGCTGCATGGTGCATCAGCAGTTAGTTCCCGTATGGGGTAGCGCCGTCAGTGCACCTCTTGCGTGCAGTGTAGGCATTACTTAAAAAGGTTCTTTGCAGCGTCCCTTTGCCTCCTAGCTGCTACCCCTTTCATGCCATTTACTATACCTCCATGCATATTATCTTTCTTCCAGCTTACTGTCCACCCTCTCCACCCTAACAGTTATTTCATAGTGCAGCTGCGAGGGTTTCCTCCTATTAAACCTCTAAAAACCTTTTTTTTTTTATAAATTTTCCTTTCAGTGCTGAATGACCTCATAGGTCCCAGCACGTGGCCTTTGGCCCAAATTTTAATATTCCATTCCATCAGCAGTTAGTAGCAGCATCTGCTATGCAGATAGGGCATCTGTAAAGCAGCTACATGTAGAGACGCGGATCAGATGGCAAGGGCAAAAGGGTGGCGGAGCCCATTCACGTAATGTGTGGTCATGGGTTATGCAATTTTGAGTACGTAACAGAACATAACGTGGTCAGGGATGTGGGCAAGAGATTTGACGAGCATAAAGAATTTGGTAGTTGGAATAGTACACTTGGAAGTCTTTCCCCCACTGAATCATGGCAGGAAAATGTATTTTTCAGCTCACATCCTGCATGTCTTTGTTGAAAGTTTAATGTAAAAATCATCAAGAAGGTCATATTATTTTGTTTATATTTTAGATTAATTCTTTAATGGTTGTAATTAGAATCTTTTTATAATATTTTTGTTGGCCTTGGGAATAGAAGTCCAGAATACAAAAACACTAAACACTTGAATTGTTATGAGGTGCGTGCGGATCATAATGGTGTACTGTTTAACCCGATCTGCGTTCCATGCGTTGACCATAAACGAAAAATACATGCTGGTGATGGTAATTGTTTCTATGTACTTAATTGTAGGAATATCTTTCCAAAATGTAATTCTTACTTGCTTTTTTGCTTACTTCTTATAGCTGGGGCAGGGGCCACTGATTGGACTTCAAGTCGACTTCGTTGGTTAATGGTACTGCGTTTAGACAGTCATTTTACGACGCTTTAGATATATTTCTTTTCAGATTGTTTGTATCACAACAACAATGACATTATTAAATTGCATGGAGAGAGAGAGAGAGAGAGAGAGAGAGAGAGAGAGAGAGAGAGAGAGAGAGAGAGAGAGAGAGAGATATCAACTCAAAAAAATTAAAATTGATCTTCTGAAAAACATTACATAAATTTAGTTTCAGTAGATCTGTTCCTTACGCGACATGCTGTTTACCACATTTGTCCAAAGTTATTGTATGCCTCTTATGTTGATATTATTATTATTATTATTATTATTATTATTATTATTATTATTATTATTATTATTATTATTATTATTATTTATTTACTTATTTTTTTTGGTCTATCACAGTCATCCTATTCGACTGGATGGTTTCTATAGTGTGGGGTTCCGGGTTGCATCCTACCTCCTTAGGAGTCCGCCACTTTTCTCACAATGTGCGCTGTTTCTGGTAGCACACTTTTATGCATGAGTCTTGGAGCTGCTTCGGCATCTAGTTTTGCCAGATTCCTTTTCAGGGATCTTGGGATCGTGCCTAGTGTTCCTATGATTATGGATACAATTTCCACTGGCTATTTCTATTTTCAGGCCTTGATACTTATCAATTTTTTGTCTTTCTTTCTCATCTACTCTGATGTCCCATGGTATTGCGACATCAATGAGTGATACTTTTTTCTTGATTTTGTCAATCGACGTCACGTCTGGTATATTGGCACCTATCACCCTATCTGTTTTGATACCATAGTCCCAGAGGATCTTTGCCTGCCGTTTTCTATCACTCCCTCAGATTGGTGTTCGTACCACTCATTACTGCAGGCTAGCTGGTGTTTCTTGTACAGGTTCCAGTGGAGAGCTTTTGCTATTGAGTCATGCCTGTTTTTGTACTGGTTCTGTGCAAGCGCCGGACATTCGCTTGCTATGTAGTTTATGGTCTCGTCTTTCATATTGCACTAACTGCATATGGGTGATATGTTATTTCCATCTGTTGTTCTTTGGACATATCTGGTTCTTAGGGCCTGATCTTGTGCCGCCGTTAGCATTCCTTCTGTTTCCTTCTTGAGTTCTCCCCTGTGTAGCCATTGCCATGTTTCATCGCTGGCCAGTTCTTTAATCTGACTCAGTCCGTGCATTGGTTTGTTGTGCCATTCCTCTGTTCTGTTTTTCATTCTCCTTTCTCTGTATATTTCTGGGTCCTTTTTCATATGCACTCCTTAGCCACTCGTCTTCACTGGTTTTCAGATATTGCTCCAGTGCTCTGCTCTCGATGTTGACGCAGTCCTCTATGCTTAGAGTGAACGGACCTGTAGAAAATCCAACGGAGACATTGAATTGCAAAACGGATTTTCATAAAATTAGAATACCCACACACAAGGATAGATAAAACTGGAGGAATAATAAGCAAACGTAAATTTAACAACCAAATACTTACCGCTGAGAAAGAAAAAAGTAAATAAAAGAGCTTTTGTAAGTAGCATCAACGAAACCTGTATTACAGATTTTCCCAACTTTGTGCTTATACTTCAATTTACCGTTGATTTGACTTTTAGAACAGAACTGGAGGGAAAAAAAAAAAGAAGCAGACTTTGCACCTGAGACGAGTAGATTTTACCAGCTCGGGAAAGGGGCGAAACAAAGAGAAAGTTTGAATACAACAGAATCAAAAGGTTCGTCGCTGCCGACAACAATCGCCGGAGGCTCGCCTTTTGTTATTCTTCCCTAGAATTCACGTTGATATTATTGGATTGCTGCCTTTCGGGAAGATAATGACGACCGTAGCGATACAACTAAATGTTGTTGTTATTGTTGTTGATGTATTTGTTGCCGTTGTTGTACTGTTGTGGTGTGTATGTTGCAATGAATTAGAATCGACATGTTTTTATAGAGAGCGTAAAGCTTGTATACTATAACAGGGATTTACAATGACTTTAGCAAAACAACTACTGTAAATGTTGTTGCTGTTGTTATTGATGTATTTGTTGCCGTTGATGTAGCGTTGTGATGTGTGTTACTTTGAATTAGAATCTGCATTTCTTTTTATAGAAAGAACATGTCTTCTGTACTATTACAGGAATTTACAAAAATAAAATCAGATCTCCTTGGAAGTTGGGGGTTGGAGACCTGTGGGCCGGGACTTGTGGGGATTTTGGGGGGATGATAGGGTGGCAGCTTATTCCGTAAATTCTCGAGAAACGAGTTTTCCCTCTTCAACTCTCTTCACTTAAAGGAGAACGTTTGTTTATGTGTGGCAACGGGCAGGTCTCTCTCTCTCTCTCTCTCTCTCTCTCTCTCTCTCTCTCTCTCTCTCTCTGGGTCTTGTAGCGTAGTATAACTGTTCACGAACGAGAATCCTAGAATCTCAAAAGATTTGGTTGACCTAAGTAGCGAATTATGTACCTGGTTGTTTAGTTGGCTACAGCTGAAATAGATCAAGAGAGAAAAATGACCGACATTGATTGATCAGTACTCATCAACTTGTATATCATTAATTTATAATTAAAGACGATAGGACCTTGACGAATTCTTATTCCGGCCTGATAAAATTATTCTCTCTCTCTCTCTCTCTCTCTCTCTCTCTCTCTCTCTCTCTCTCTCTCTCTCTCTCTCTCACACACACAACACGAATGCATTTATATTAATTTACTTGAAAATCCGTTTTCTTCCATTTCAGGGCATATGTAAGATCATTTCTTCAGGTAATTTGTCATTAAAATTGCATTTGCCGACGTTTTTTCATCTGTGTAGCAGTGTTTTTACTTGGGGGGTGTTGAGAAGCAGAATTGTGTAGAGTGGACGATGACAAATGAGTGCACATAACTTCTCCATTGCAAATGAGCTTTCTAATGCTAGTCCTGTTAGAAAGAAGCTTATCAGTGGTTCTTCATTATAAACGCTGGTCCTCATTTATAAACGAACTGTTAACTTTAGGTCCACCATTACTGATGAGCTTATTCTTTACTGAAAAGGAGCTTTTCATAGCAAATTCTCTTAAGTAAGTGTTCTGCTGCTGGTTTCTGTCGGAAATGAGCTTCCTGTTGATCCTCCATAACTAATGAGCTTTTCGATGCCAAGTCTCTCTTCACAACTGACCTTTCTACAGTTGTTCTCCAGCCATTTGTAGAACAAGAAAAAACATTCTTCTGCTCTTTCTCTGTAGCGAAAGAACTTTCTGCTGGGGACCCCTGACGAGCTACAGAGCAAGAAGAGGAGTCTATGTTTTCAGCGGTGTCCTTTGTTCCGTCGAAATTCGACTCCTGGCACCGGCGGTGTTCCTTTTCAAAGATCACTCGGATTTGGGCGGAGAGAGAGATAGAGGGGTCACAGAGCGAGTAGGAAAACCACTCGTGGTGCCTTTGGGAGTGTTATGCAATGGCGGTTTTCGTGTCCTTTTCGTGGCCCTTTCAGAGAAGAATGTTGTGCTCTTTTTTCTTTTGTTTGTTTATTTCTGAGAAGACTCGTTTTTTTTTCGACTGGAAGTTTGGCTTTCAATGGCGATACGATTTTTTTTTTTTTTTGTAGTCTTTCTGAGAATATTGGTTTTTTCTGGAACTCTTGGCTTTCAATGGCGATTTGACCATTGTTTTTGGTTTTTCTGTGAAGAATGAAGTTTTTTTCACGTGGAAAGGATAGTTTGGTTTCTTGTGTGTAAATTTGAATTATTATTGGGATCATATTAATCTCTTGATTAATTAATGCACTAGACTTATTCTGATTGCAACTGAGCATGGTTTTAGTTATCAGATAGGTATTTTTATATGAGCCATTTCCCCGAACAGATAAAAGACAGCATAGAGGCCACTGCTTTCTCCTCTGTCTTTTCATACTGTGTCGTACTTTTAAATTTCTTTTTTTTATGAAACATGAAAATCTCTCTTGGTCATACTCTCCTCCTTCCCCTCTTAACAAATGTAAATTATGTACTTTTCACACTTACCTACGTTCGTTACTCATAATCTAATATCCCAAAACACTGACCCATCTATTCACCTATGCTAACCTTTTTGCCATTCTCACTCTCCCGTCTGCTTAACCTTACTTCAAAGTCATCATCTCAGGAACTTCAGTTTGTATTTTCAGTCAGCATTTACACACAACTTCAATAGAACGGGAGTTGGCTTAACAGTACTTTCTTACATTCCTACATTGGCTTCCTTAGAAAAAACAGTACTTTCTTACAGTCATCATCTTCAGAGAAAACAGCTTTCTTACATTCCTACATTGGCTTCCTTAGAGAAAACAGTACTTTCTTACATTCCTACATTGGCTTCCTTAGAGAAAACTACTTTCTTACATTCCTACATTGGCGTCCTTAGAGAAAACAGTACTTTCTTACATTCCTACATTGGCTTCCGTAGAGAATACAAGTGTCTTACATGCTACCATCATCATCATCAGTTCCCCGTTGGACGGGTCGATTTCGTACTGAGATAGCACTCTGCTGGGCCCGCGTTCGACTCTCCAGCCGGCCAATGAAGAATTAGAGGAATTTATTTCTGGTGATAGAAATTCATTTCTCGCTATAATGTGGTTCGGATTCCACAGTAAGCTGTAGGTCCCGTTGCTAGGTAACCAATTGGTTCTTAGCCACATAAAATAAGTCTAATCCTTCGGGCCAGCCCTAGGAGAGCTGTTAATCAGCTCAGTGGTCTGGTTAAACTAAGGTATACTTAACTTTAACCATCATCATCCATTATGTTTACTCCCAAGTGCTTTTTATAAATCAACTGCTTCGTTTCTTTCAAAATTCCATATTGACATTAATTTCTCCTCCATCTTCCAGGGTTCCCGTTGCTCCCATAACCGTATTCCTGCTCACCTATATTTAAACTTTTTTTTTCTTGGAAACACTTAAGACTCTTTAACTAGTTTCTGCAGTCTCTCTTCATTATCCACAGTCAGTGCTGCATCATGTGCAAACATCTACTATTCAAAACTATTTATGACTTATTTTCTTTTCCT
>NC_089788.1:15338001-15343001 GCF_040412425.1 Macrobrachium rosenbergii | reverse complement strand
GAGCAAGACATAAGTATAAAGAGACACTACAATATCCATTTGCTTGTTAATTTATTCGACATAATGTATGTAAGTTATATACGGCATATGGGCGAGTGAAAGAAATACGGGCCAAATATGACAGCTCAGGTAATAAGTTTGGGTCTCATGAGAATATTTTCCGGAGGTCATTACCAATTCTTAATGTTATATTATAATTTACACACCCGCTGACGCACAAATCCCGTTTATAACGGGGCTTAAGAAAGTGCGAAAGCAACTGACTTAGATATTTTCGCACTTAATGTTGTCTGACTTTCGTAATTGATACGCAAATTGCATTTTCTCTTGAGAATTCAAAAGCTTCATTTTTGCTGCTGTGCAAGTTACGTGACTGGAATAATTTTTTTTTTTTTTTTGCACGTTGTCAGTTCACGAGGTAGGATTGTTCATTGATATTCTTTATGGAAAGTTTTAAATTCCCTGTGAAGGAATAACCAACTTGAAAATTTAATCTTCATGAGAGAGTGGAGGAGTTATGCATATCTCTCTCTCTCTCTCTCTCTCTCTCTCTCTCTCTCTCTCTCTCTCTCTCTCTCTCTCTCTCTTCAACACCTTGCAAACAAGTAGAAAAACTAAGTAAATTAAAACTTAGTGTATTAGGAACATACGTTAAGCAGTAAATTTAACGTAAGAAAAAAAAAAACAGGTAAACGAGGGCAATGCTTTTTTATATTTTTAAATATATTGTAAAAGAAAAAGGACAAAACTTTGATGTTTTTTCTTTTCGTAACCGCTTACGTGTCCATCAGAAAAAGCTGCAGTCCTTCAGAGAGAAAGTGAAGCTGTGTTTTGGGGAATGATGCCAAGAGCAAGGTCAGTGAGCAAATGCTCCTCATAATTTTGCAGTAATGTTGAAGATCAGCAGCACAAAACATCCCAGTTATAAAATTAATGTCGCCACGTCCCTTGTAGGTTAAGGGCCAATGTGCTTCTGGTAAAGATTTATGTGTTTTTTCAGGTTATGTAATGTTTACAAACATTTTGGTCGGTGATGCTCTGACATAAATCCTTTTTGTAACCACGAATATAAGCTTTGGCTTTTATGTTGCCCCATTTATTTTTATTGAGAATTAATGCATAACAGAAAATTCTTAGTTATGTTTTCACAGTTTCATTTTGATGTATGTACCGCATCTTGTGCTGTCGCGTTTTGAAAATAAGTTACCGTGGATCTTTTGGTTGTTAGAAAAATATAGTGTTTACAAACGTGAAGTATATTTTCCTAGGTTTATTGTTTTGTTCACAGTTTTCTAGTAATATACGTAGTTGAACATTGTTTATACACTATAAACAGATGATTTTCTTTCCGTATAGTGATTTCCTTGAAATTGCAATGTTTACAAACAGTTTTTCTTAGCTTTATGATGGCTTTTATGGTCGCTCAGCTGTGGACTGTTGACAGAACTGCTGATTTTTTCTTCTTAATTTCAGTAAGTTACTTGGCTATGCTTTGCAGAAAAACGTAGCATTTTTGTCAACTGTATAATTATTAATTTAAGAACGCATAATTTGTACACATGCAGCGTTTTCTAAAAATTCATTTGAGATTTAATCTGGGAGGTATTAAATCAACAATCTCTAAGGTACAGATGCCGAACAAATATTTGATGGTACTTCATGGCTTGATTTATTAGCTTATTTAAAGCGGTGTCGAGCATAATTTTCCCTTAACTTTCGTGTTATGTGTCAGCAAGTATAATTAGATTTAAAATTAGCGATTGAAGTCAGGTGGTGATTGAGTAGGGAGGAAACTTTAAAGGCTCTTAATTTTAGGGCTTGCTTTTATTAGTTCCTGACATAATTCGCTTTTCGGTTTAGTCCACCCCCCTCCCCCCTTTCCCATCAGAAGCTCACTTCTTTTAAAATGATGGACTACTGTGTTCTTCAATTATCAGGGTGAAATCCAGGTCCCTGTAAATGATTTACTATTAAGAGCAAATTGGAATAAATCTCTTGCAGTTCAGCTCCGTTTTTGGGTTAGTGCGTAGGCATTACCAAAGGTTGTTTGCAGCGTCCCTTTGGCCTCTAGGTGCACCCACTGTTTAGTCTTTACTTTAACTCCATTCCTCTTCGCCGTCAATCATGTTCAACCACTCTAACAGCCTCTTTTAATTGTCGAAAGCACAGGAAGGCTGAAAGTGCCTCAGTGTATGGCTTCATGACCTATATTTCATCATTCATTCATTCATTACATTAAATAGTTAATTTCGCCGCACCTTCTGTGAGAACGATCCTTAAATGATATTCAAAACAAGGGCATTCTAAAAGAGCTGGAACTCGCTGAGTGCGCAAACAAACATTTCTCCACGTTTTTTTTTTTTACGTGAAATGCCTGTTGTTTTCTGTGAAATAAGTCCGTCTTGAATAGAAAACGGTAGAAACTCGGACTGAATGAGTAATTTGCCCATTCTGTGATGATAAAAACCCTTTCCTTATGAATTTTTAAAGTCATATCCTATAAAAAATGAGTTGAGGAAAGCTGCTTTTCAACCAAGGGGCCGCCTTAAAGGAGTGTTGAAGAAATTTAAAGCCATTCAAGCCTTCTTATAGAACTTGTTAATGTGTATCTTTCAAGAAGAGCCTGAAAGGTTTTATGCATAAATATTTCTTAGGAGTCAATGAAAAGATAGGGCTGTCCGAGTTTTCAGTATAGGAGTGTTGAAGGAGTCTTTAAAAGGCCTATTAAAATATTTTTTCATGAGCGAGTTTCTCCTATAAAAAAGTAATTCAGTGCGACCAAGGGTCAATGAGAGATTCCCAGAAGAATGATTTATTTATTAGCAATACGAATTTTCACTTGTCTTTTATCGAGTTTTTGTCGCCAGCGTCGTCTCTCCATAATTGTCTAATAGTAATCTTAAAAAATGAATTTTATTAATATAGGACAGGTATTTAAAAGCTTTTATTGTCTTTCAGTACCCATTGTATTAATTTCTCAAGTGTTATTAGTTGCCTGAGCAATGGAGCAAGCGAGAGGATTTTTATGCACGACTTGGTTTATTGCCTGTAACTTACATCATCAAGAATAGGTGCCACAGGTATGCTCCCTCGTGCCAGAGAAAATTATGCTCTCAAGGCCACCTCTATCACACAGATAGATGGCGGTGCTTACCATTGTTACGCAACTTGGACCAAAAAAAAAAATAAAATCATTTGGCGCAACGAATTTTGTGTGTACCCTCAGGTGTCTGTCAGCAGGATCAAGTTGTCGCTTCCCCGGAACATATTCATTTCTTTGAGAGAGAAACAAGCTGTGTTGTTTTGATAGCACTGTTGGAGGAATAGTTGACGTTGTTTGTGGTGGATTCGGATTAAAGTACAGATTCGAGTCCAAAGCCTCGTTACGTGTTGTATACAGTTAGGTCAAATATTCTGCTTGTGAAGACCTGCGCTTAATTTATACACACTCATCAATGTGTGCATATTTAGGCTAAGAGAATCGGTTTGTATTCATGAGTCGTGTTTGGTCTTGTTAATCATTTTCCTTCGACAGGTAAAAAACGTATAAGGTGGTTTTCAGGGAGACCATTGAAGATTATTTTTGGAAGGTCAAACATCATTCATTATTGTTTGGGATGGAATTATTGAAGATTATTTTACGGGATTTAGTCAGTTTTTTAAACATATAAAGCTTGGAAATATTTCTGGAATGCCATTACATTAAACTTGGAAATATTTCTGGAATGCCATTACATTAAACTTGGAAATATTTCTGGAATGCCTTTACATGACTCTCTCTCTCTCTCTCTCTCTCTCTCTCTCTCTCTCTCTCTCTCTCTCTCTCTCTCTCTCTCTCTCTCTCAATATATTTTCATTCTCTCTCGCACACTTTGGCGACAGAACCAATTATTGAACTGACCAGAAGAATTGCAAGCTGATCCATTGCACACTTCTCCCCCCCACTCCTCTCCCATCCCCTATCTTCTCCTGTATCATACCCCTCCCCCTCCTCCCCCATTCCTTGGGTGTCTAGTGGACGTCGGCGTGACTAGCAGAGCTCCGCATTCCTCGACTTTTTATAGAAAGATGCTCGGTAGTCCAGACGCCAAATTAACCTGTGCGTCTTAATGGCGTCAATTGCAGTCATAGCCTTGAAGGGGGGATTTCTCTCTCTCTCTCTCTCTCTCTCTCTCTCTCTCTCTCTCTCTCTCTCTCGTGATAGTTGAAGGAGCGTGCAGCTCACTATCTGAAGGACCAGTGTTCGACTTGAAAATGACGAGAATGGACAAATAATTCCGTTCCAAAACATCCTGCGTGCTACTGTTGACTTGAGTGGTAAATTGTGTACCTGGTTGTTAGTCGACTGCTGTGAGACGAAGTTAATGTGGAGAGAGAAGAGGGAAATCAAAATAAATCAGACGTAAGAGTTCCTCTCTCTCTCTCTCTCTCTCTCTCTCATATTAACGACTTATTTCAATATGTATTGGTAGCAGCAATAACTAAAAGATGCAAAGTTGTAACATTCTCTCTCTCTCTCTCTCTCTCTCTCTCTCTCTCTCTCTCTCCATTAACGACGTGTTTTAATATGCATTGATAACTGCAGTAACTAAGAGATTTGAACTAGTAACATTCTCTCTCTCTCTCTCTCTCAAAAGGTAATTTACCTACAGATAAAAAGAAAATTATTGATGCTAATGAAAATCACAAGGATCTCACTGGTCTAGATACTAAGAGCTTCATCCGTAATACAGCGTCGTGGGAAATAGTGTCTTCTTGTTGGGTTTTCACTTTCTATTATTATTTTTGTTTTATCTTTTTCTCGTGATTTAACTCTATCCTCTGATTGTGTTTGTAAAGAACATGAATGGGTTTTTTTCCCGAAGGTTTTGCCCCCTATCCGTTTTTTCTAATAACAGATTATCTCTTTCTATATTTCCCTTTACCGTCTATTACTTCTTTCGAATGAACACCACGTTCTTTGGAAGCTTGAATTTCCTTTTACCTTCTGTTACTTAATA
>NC_089788.1:15323001-15333001 GCF_040412425.1 Macrobrachium rosenbergii | reverse complement strand
TATATATTAGACCATAATTATCTCTCTCTCTCTCTCTCTCTCTCTCTCTCTCTCTCTCTCTCTCTCTCTCTCTCTCTCAAGCGATAGTAAAGTAATCTATCTCTCTCTCATGGGATTTTATATATATTAGACCATAATTATATAAATCTCTCTCTCTCTCTCTCTCTCTCTCTCTCTCTCTCTCTCTCTCTCTCTCTCTCTCTCTCTCAGGCGATTGTAAAATAATCTTCCCCCCTCTCTTGGGATTTATATATATCAGACGATAATTATATAACTCTCTCTCTCTCTCTCTCTCTCTCTCTCTCAGAAAGGCCAATGAAGCGGCTTTTCACTCTTAAGAGAATTTTTCCACATACTTTCAACCTTTCTAAAATTCTGCTGCTTCTTGGTTCAGAAATGCTGGCAAGACTTTACTTTACGATGACTTTGAGTGATATCTTTCTCATCATTTATGTTTAATTGAAAAGGATAGAAATGAAATATTCCTTATGTATCTACTTTCTCTGTGAACTATTGTGGGGTCTCATGAACTACCGTGAAATGCTGACTTAGGGACACATATATGTATATAAGTGCGTATTTTGTTTGTATGTATGCATGAGTCTGTGTATGTAGATGAATTTTACACAACTTACTGTCTGATATTATTGCCAGAGTCCAAAACTATTTAGTTAAACAACCCACCTTGATGTTTATAGTCATTGCAAGGTTATCATATATTTGGGTCGTAGTGAAAATTATCTCCACTCATATTTGCATGAATTTTTGGTTACGCCGTTTACGTAATCGTCCCTGTGGACTGACAAATCATCTCAGGTGTGTTTTTTCTATTACGCATTTGTGGCGGTAGCTACCGTCGAAATCTGACTGGTAATGATATTCTTAATCGTTTGCATCTTATTCGTAATGCTGGAATACTGTGTAATGTTACTAGGTTCTGCGTAATATATTTGTTTACAATTTTTTGTCTCTGTAGATATTTCAAATGTTTGTTTTCTTATCGCTGAATTAAAAAAAAAACGTATGTATGTTGTGTAATATATTTGGTGGCTAGTGACAGATGTTTGTACCATGTTCTCATGAATTCTAAATCTGAAGCACATAGTCATGTAATGTTTTATATTGATTTATAGCCTGAGGTTTACCTCAAAGCTTTATCACAAAAAATGATATTATGTCAGTTTGAACTGTTCCTTCGATATCTTTGTGGAATTGGTTTGAAAATTTGAGATTTCTTTTTTCTCACGTTCAAAAGGAATCCTTTTGTGTACCATAGTGAAGTTTAGTGAGTCTTTCGAAATTTGTCGTGTTTCGATAGGAGCCTTACAAAGCATTTTTGTGCCTGGAATAAACAAATTCTAAGAAGGTTAGCACCATACACATTTGTACTTGGTTTCATAGGTACTGGCATTTAGTAGTATTAATGCGTTGATCTATGTCAGATATGTAAAGAAACCGTTGAATTTTAGGATATCCTAGTGCCTAACCTTATTTTTGTTTACCTTTTCTATTTCCCGTAACGAAAAGCAAAGTCTTTCGGGCACGGCGTTGCATAAAGAATTCACATAATTGTAAGGAGCACCGCTTTTGTTTAATTTAATTTAGTAAGCCGTAGGGACACTCTCTCTCCAGTTTTTCAACTTACCCATAATTCATTAAACTGGCATTTTAACAACCGCACTGCTTGAGTACGCCGTGTAGATAGATAATTTCAGAATAAGGCCAGCCGTATGCTTGCACAGGCTCATGCTCCGGGGCAGCCGGTAAAAGCTTGTAGATTTTTTCTTTTATTGTAACTAAAGAATGGGGGCACTTTTCCATTTATTTTCTGCTAAGACCCCTTCTCCGAATTCTTTGGCTGTTTAGATTTATTTTCTAGGCTTCTCTTTGTTGTCTTAGCCCTGTTTCCAAATTTTTCCACTTCCTATACAATTTTTTTTTTATATTCCTGGTTTTCATACCATTTTCCCAACTTGACCTACTTCCCTGTGCCCTATATCCAAAATTTGTAGGCACCGAGACGCATCGTCCCGTTCTTTCAAAATCCCTTCCCAGTTTTTCAAGACTTCTCATACCGTTTTTCAAAACCTCCTAGTTTTTCAAAGCATCTTGCCATTTTTTCCACGGACCTTCATGAATATGTTCCCATTCCCTGACACATTTTCCTCAACGTTGATCCTTGAAAACATTCCTTTCAATGCTGCCTTACAAATATCAACTTGCGCTTTCGGAGACTAGCTTTGCCTGCAGACAGAAGAGCAAGCAAGAAAGGATCCCACAGCATACCCAGTGACCATCAGCCATCAAGTTCGTTCTTTGTGCGTCGTGTAGAAGGGGGTAGTGAGAGAGAGAGAGAGAGGGGGGCGTCGGGAGGTTGAGGTTTCCTCTGTCGTTTGTATACTCGATATACCCAAAGTATTTATGGCGTGTAGGTTTGCTGGTGGGTGGAAGGTGGGTGTGAGAGGTCTGCTGTGGGCTGCGAGAAGGATCTTCCTCCTAGGAAGGAGTAAGGATGGCTTGTTACTAAGGGGTTCCTGCAAGTGCGCTAGCGCTAACCGAACAATCACGTGCACACATAAACACACTCTCTCTCTCTCTCTCTCTCTCTCTCTCTCTCTCTCTCTCTCTCTCTCTCTCTCTCTCTCTCTCAGTGCGTAGTCATTTGGGAGATGACTGTATAATCAAGCATGTGCATACTATGAGGCTTGATGTGCTTGCATACCTCCACACAAACCTCACTTGTTCATAAACGCACAAACACACTGGTGCATACTCCATGATCATTCACACACACACACACACACCCCGCTTACGCCATCCACAATTACTTTGGGTTACTAAGGGGCTCATGCACATTCACTCGAGTGCACGCACGCACGCACGCACGCTCAAACAAACAAATCCTCGCCAACGCCATCCACATTAGGTTACGTAAAGCATTTTCCTTGACACCACCCTCCCCCCTCCCTCCCCACGCCCATCCGTCCTTTGCCTATATCAAGTGTTCGTTTCGTCAAGATGTCCTTTCATACCCCCAACCACGTCCCAACCCCCCTCCCTCTCTCCTTCTCTCCCCCTTCCCCCCCCCCTCCTCCCAGTTCGTGGCTTTGTTGTGATCACGTGTGCACCTAAAGGTCATTTTTCGACAGTATGTTGAGTATGTTTGTCCTCGCTGGACTGGTTTTCTTGATTTTTTTTTTATTTCCAGCTAAGATTTCGGCGTTTAAGCTGATTTTCTTGTTTTCTTTCCATAGAAGACTTTGATGCGACCATTCACTCCTTCATAGTTGCTCGTGTCCGTTTAAGGTTTCAGTGAGTGAGCGGTTTTTCCTTTCGTTTTTCGTAATGTTATGATAGCTTTATGTAATTCTCGGCTTTATTTAATTCTCGGTTGTATTTTTTGTTCATGATATGCCTTGCAGTTGCTTCTTATCCGTCTTATCGTAATGTTGGTGAAGTGTGTTTGATATTATTTGATTTTTTAGCTTTTTATTACTAGTTTTTCCTCATTTTAGTTATAATGGATTTATCGTCATTGCGTTTGAAATAGAAAATGTGTTAGGCCTAATCTTGACCAGTTATACATAATACACACACGAGTATATTTATATTTATATTTATATCAAAAGGGAGGATGGGAGAGTGTTATATTTCAGGTAGTATCTCCACCCTTTTCAAACAGTTTAAAAAATTTTATATATATAAAAATATATATATATATATATATATATATATATATATATATATATATATATATATATATATATATATATATATATATATATATATATATATATATATGTGTGTGTGTGTGTGTGTGTGTGTGTGTGTGTGTGTGTGTGTGTATTTGCTTGTATGTATGTATGTATGTATGTGTATGTATATATGTATGTATATCCTTGAGTATGTGAAGTTAGTAGTTTGTGTATCCCGCTTTCAGTTGACAAGTCATTTACATGTTAGTCACCGCGAACATTTAAGGGTGTAGATAATCAGTCGCCTCTAACCATGTCTTCCTTCCCGACATCTGCGACAATGAACATCCTGATGAATGAGGAAGAGAAGATACAGGAATCGAAACCAAGGAAGTGTAACACCTGTCAAGCACCTGTTTGCTTCTCTCCTTGAATGATTCATATTTGTGCCATTGTTTTTTCGCAGGACGAGAATTATTATTATTATTATTATTATTATTATTATTATTATTATTATTATTATTATTATTGGAGAAACAAATCCTCAGTTATGTATGAATACATATATAGGAGACTCGAACAGATTTCCGAAAGCTCTCTGTAGAGATTTAATTTTAAATAAATATATGTGCCCATACATAACTGGATTTGTTTCTCCATTTCAAGATTCATGCTACTATGATTATTTTTTAATTATTATTATTATTATTAATAATTATTATTATTATTATTATTCAGGTAACATACATTGTGAACTTTCGGTGTCTTTCTTGTTCTTTAATTACAGTAAGTATGTCATGGCGATATTAAAATTTACATGCATATGTTTTTATGTGCATGTAAAGCTAGGTTAATAAGTCATAATAATTGATTTGTGCTTCCTGGTGTCCTTACTTCCTTCTGCATTGTCCAATTTGGGTTATTTTTATTTAGTGTTTATTGTTGTTAATGATTCGGGTTGCTAAATTGGAAATGGTCGGTTTAGGTTAATGTCACTTTTTACCTTGGATTAACTCGCTTCCATTTCCTTTTTTCCAACGTGTTTAGTCTCTCTCTCTCTCTCTCTCTCTCTCTCTCTCTCCCCGTATTCGTCTGGAGAATTCCAAGTTTACAGATTCAGCTGTTAAGACTTAGTATGTCTTTGAAGCGAAATATACATTAAAGAGAAATATTTCTAAATACTACTTTTAATATGTGCATGTTGAACTTGGGATTTTCAGTGTTGGTTTTGCAGAAAATTTAAGTTTTAAACTCAAGATATTTTAATGCCGATTGTTTATCATGACCTCGGCATAGTTAGTGGGTGATCATTAAACTTCGGATTGATTATTTGATCAGGTATGTAAAAAAAATGCACGATGGTTAGAGGGCTTTTCAGTTGACAATTATATGTAAATTCAACATTCATTGGTCATTTGACGAAGGGTCAGAGGGTCAGATTCAAAATATGAGTAACCTTGTACAAGATTATTCGACGATTAATAAGGATGACCAAGGCTGTAATCCTTTACAAACTTCAAATTTACGATTCCATATCCTGTTATGGAACTCTCGCATAGTCATTCCTAATTATCTGACGACGCGTGTAACCCATTGTAGTTGTAACTAGCGATTATATGACCAGGAGGTGCAACCCTGCCGAACCTTTTAACACACCGCTCGGTGAAGAGAGCCCCGTCTGGTTAATCGCGTATTCTCGTAAGTTCCTTCCGTTATTAATCTCATTAGAGAATTAGGATGCAGGTGTTAGGCGTTCGCCGCTCTAAACCCCACATCCACCCTAACACACACACACACACACGCGCACACACACACACACACACACACACACACACACACACACACACACATCACTTTCGTTTTATATTCTGTTGAGAGAGAGAGAGAGAGAGAGAGAGCAGCTTGTTGCTTGCTTGCCTGCAGAGGGAGAGGTGCCTCGGGGATGGGGGACATCGTGGGGAGGCGCTGGATAATTGTGGGTTAATTGTGTCATTGTGTATCAAGGGTGTTGGGAGACAATGACTCACTGCATGTCCCTGTCTGATAACAGGCTTCTCTCTCTCTCTCTCTCTCTCTCTCTCTCTCTCTCTCTCTCTCACACACACACACACACACACACACACACACAATGAAGTGGACGATTGCTAAAAAAGCAACATAAGAGAGAACTGGTTAGTTAAAAAGGCTGTGATTGAAATGATTTTATTTTCTTGTTGCTTTGTGTAATGGGCATTAACATGTACGGGCGTTTGTCGTTATGGAAACATCTAATTATTTAGTGTTCATCATCCTTGGAGTGTAATGCCTTTGCTTGGTAAGTAATGTTGTACTTTATTTATTAGCTCCGTTCGCAGAATTTCATTGATTTACTGATGCTGTAGACTATCAAGTACGAAGATCGATAAAGCAAAGCAGCTCTCCCAGGAGCCTGAAATGTTTTGTCCACGTGACACCTTGAGGCAAGATGGTGATAGGACGGGCAGAGTGAGAGGTACCTCAAACGTACTAAATCTACACTTAGGAGCTATGAAACCGGTAGGTGGTTTCTAAGCACACCAGAGCAACCCGTGAAACGTGTAGATGGTTCTTTAATTCACACGTAGCATCAGTGAAACCACTAGTTTAGATTTCATGAAACTTGATGCTAAGTAATAAAATCACAAAATTGTTCAGGCAATTAGTAGATTTTTTTTTAAGCCCACAAGTTTCGAAGCCAATAAGTTTAATCCATGGAAACAGTTGCTGGTTTTTCAAGCGCACTTGTAGATTATACGAGACCATAGTTGGTCTTTACGCTGACAAGTAGAATTCATAAAACCAGTAGATAGTTTCTAAACCCACAAGTTGAATCCAAGAAACCAGTAGCTGGTTCCCAAGGCCACCATTAAAGTCACCGGGTCTGACGTTAAAGTATAAGCAAATTTTCCACTGATGCTTTTTCTATGCGCTGTGCCTCGTAAATCTCTTGAACTCTTAAAACTTAAGAGGCTCTCTCTCTCTCTCTCTCTCTCTCTCTCTCTCTCTCTCTCTCTCTGTTCCTCGTTGGACGAGTCGGTAGAGTTGTCGGCTAGCACTCTGCTAGGCCCGAGTTCGAGTCTCCGGCCAGCCAACGAAGAATTAGAGGAATTTATTTCTGGTGATAGAAATTCATTTCTTGCTATATATAATGTGGTTCGAATTCCACAATAAGCTGTAGGTCCCGTTGCTAGGTAACCAATTGGTTCTAAGCCACGTAAAATAAGTTTAATCCTTCGGGCCAGCCCTAGGAGAGCTGTTAATCAGCTCAGTGGTCTGTTTAAACTAAGGTATACTTAACTTAACTCTCTCTCTCTCTCTCTCTCTCTCTCTCTCTCTCTCTCTCTCTCTCTCTCTCTCTCTCTGAACTTTTCCCAGCTCCTATGGGTGGTCCAATGAATGTTCGCTGACAGAATGAGATTTAAAATAATTTTGTAGGAGGATGGCAAAATGGACGGGCACCTTAGTGCCCTTTTCGTAGCCCAGGCCCGGAGAAAACAAGAAAGGAAATATCGGGGGTTTGGGAAAACGGAAGATGTTAGAGTTCCGCTGTTAACAGTTACTGTTGTTCTTTACGTGTGGGAAGTATCCATTATTCAGTAGTATTTTTGAGGTTCTATTTCGGAACTCCTTTATTAATAAGCCAGTGTATTTCTTTTGTTTTCACATTTTTTGTCTTTGTGTATTTATGTGTAAGCTTTCTTAGAATTAGCAAATATTCTCATCAAGAAAGTGGAAGAACTACATCTCTCTTTATCTGACAATTTGTAACTTGCAATGTATATACCAGGTGTGAACACGGCAAACAGAAATAACCTGGTTCTCCATTTTTTTTTTGACCTGTATAAATCAAGAGATGATAAGAACCCGTGAGATTAGCCTCTCCCGGCAGTTGTCGCTGTCAACATATATTTGTCAGTGAGAAATTGGCGTGATAAGGTTGTTGACTTCCTAGTGGTAGAAGACTACGAGTGGTTACGCTGAAGAATTCAGGATGGTCATATGTCATACTGAACCTCAAAACCTCTTTCAGATCACATAATTAATTATCTGGATAGTTAGTATGTTTGTGGTTAGTAACTTGACAGTTAAAAGCAAATGCCCAACTCTTTAACTTTAACTTTATATATATATATATATATATATATATATATATATATATATTATATATATATATATATATATATATATATATATATATATATATATATATATATATATATACTCGTATATATATATATTAACTTTATCACATACACAGTTGTTCTGTGCATTAGTAGAATTACTAAAAGGACCTCATTCAAACTGGATGGTATCTAATGGAGTATTTATTCAGAATAAATACTCCATTAGATACCATCCAGTTTGAATGAGGTCCTTTTAGTAATATATATATATATATATATATATATATATATATATATATATATATATTTATTTTATTTATTTATTTATTTATTTATTTATTTATTTATTTATTTATTTATTTATTTATTTATTTTATGTATCGTTTCTTTGTTATTCTATATCCAAATAGCATGTTACCGCAATTCACTGTAATCTGCTGTGTACAAGTGATGGCGTAAGTGGAAGGATTTAAACTCAGTTATTAGTTTGGCGATTATTGTAATAGAAGAAAAATTAGGACAGTTCCGCGAACTCTGGTACCAAGCAAGGACATTTTACTCTCTCTCTCTCTCTCTCTCTCTCTCTCTCTCTCTCTCTCTCTCTCTCTCTCTCTCAGTACAATAACAGAAAGTGCGTAGAGGACCAGGGCAGGTGTGACGTCATTTTTAATATCGAGTCTTTCCTTTCATTGTATGAAGATTGAGAGAAACGAAAAAGGTACGTGATATCAAGATACCTGATCCTTCCAAACAAAAACAGACCGATTGTATGATATTTCTCTCCCTGTATGAGGTTTGCCCTGCTGTTTCGAGATATTGTTTGTTCGTTTTGTGAGTCACACAGGATATGAGAGAGAGAGAGAGAGAGAGAGAGAGAGAGAGAGAGAGAGAGAGAGAGAGAGAAATTGTCGTCGAAGTCACGCTTTTTCTGCAGCATTATCTCTTTGTTGTTTTTTCTATGAGAGAGAGAGAGAGAGAGAGAGAGAGAGAGAGAGAGAGAGAGAGAGAGAGAGAGAGAGATTGAGAGATTAGATTGTTGAAGTCACGGTGTTTTGGAGCAGTATTCCTTGGTTCTTTGCTATTCCTTTTAACTATATATATATATATGCATATATATATATATATATATATATATATATATATATATATATATATATATATATATATATATATATATATATATATATATATATATATATATATATATATATATAGAGAGAGAGAGAGAGAGAGAGAGAGAGAGAGAGAGAGAGAGAGAGAGAGAGAGAGAGAGGATGGGTTCGTCACGTGGTAAGTTTTTTTTTGGAGGGGGGGCGGAAAAGGAGCAGTTATGGCCGTCAGGAATTCGTCAGTTAACCCCATTTTTAGATAGCAGTTGCTAGGTTCATCTCGCAGGATGTGTTCTAAAAGGAGATAATTATGTTTTTTGGGAGGATGAGGTGTCCTGTTGAAGGGTGATGGGTGCGTTGGTGGATTTGTTAATGCCAGGGCCACTATTTTTAGGCGTTTGTAGTTCAGTCTTCTTCCTAACATTTTCATATGGTGCTTTACACTTCTGCATTATAATTTTATGAGTGATATTTTCTTTGCTTGTTTGCTTGCATATGTTAAAAGTTGTTTCATGTCTTGTATATGGCAATTTGTATTAGATTTGTCCGTGGGTTAACTTTGTTTATATTCTATTTTAATTTTTCATTATATATTATATATATATATATATATATATATATATATATATATATATATATATATATATATATATATATATATATATATATATATATATATATATATATATATATATATATATATATGTTTGTGTACATGCGTGTATATATATACAGTATATATATTCAAAATTTGTATATATAGATTTTATAACGTTTTTAACTTGTAAAGTAAGCTTTGGGGATAGAGAGAATTTAGCTTGTGGTATGCCTTTACTTTCTCCTTTGTATCACTCATTGATAGTATTTCTGATAGAGGGAGAAAGAATTTGGCTCTAGGTTTCAACATTCGGGTCATTATCCACTGTTGTTAACCGCTGCTGCGTTAACTTTCCAGATTGTTATTTATGTAATTAAAAGCAAACTTTTAAATTAGCCTTTGCGGTTCTGCGAGACATAATCATCCCCGATATCTTCACCTGACAGATTCTTAATG
>NC_089788.1:15288001-15318001 GCF_040412425.1 Macrobrachium rosenbergii | reverse complement strand
AACCAGCTCTCTCGTGTTCTGTACTTTCAGCAGGTTCTCTCCCACCTGAGGGCAGTGACCCTGAACCTGAGAGAGAGAGAGAGAGAGAGAGAGAGAGAGAGAGAGAGAGAGAGAGAGAGAGAGAGAATTTGAATTTCATGAGCATTATATCCTGATCCGTTCATGAATATTTTGTTACAGTCTTTCATGACTTCGCCTTGCAGCTCAGTTGTTGGTGCTGTGAAGTCCTTTCATTTTATATCTTGGTGTTTTCCGGTTCTGTCGTTGTTTGTTTTTTCATATTTATGACTGAGGAAACTGCTATCTTTTCGAATTCTCTTGACAGCATATTTTCCATGTAGCGTTATTGATTGCTCACTTGCGACGTTTAACGTTTTTTTTAATATTAATTAATGCCGATGCCAATGATGTGTCCTGACATACAAATCTGATAGGGGATGTTGTTGCTGTTGCTGTTTTTGTTGTTGTTCATGTGTGGTGAAAATAGTTTTAATACTACATGGGCTGTTGAAATGTCACAGACATCCTTTTAATTGTCTTCTTGTGAACCGTGGAACATTTCATGATAATGTATTACCCTTAAGTAAAATAGAACCTCTCATTACATCAGCTTTCTATTGAACAACGAAAAATCCTTGGATTCTAGAACCTTCTAAACGAGTCAGGAAGAACAGTTTTTTTTAATTTTATTATTGTAAACATTAAATATTAGTTTGCGTGTATATCTATCACGGGGATGAAGGGGCGAAAGTTTTTAAATTATTGATTGCCTTCCATATTTGATTAATCCTATTCGTCCTTTAGTTTGAATTAGATTTACCTTTTTAAGTATTCATATGTTTATTGTCTTTTCCGGGAGAGATTTTATTTTGATGAAAATTGCGTAGAAGTCGGGGACTCCAAGGTCCACCAATTTGGCCATACAATATTTCCAGATTCATCCAAGCGTTCTACAAGGCAAGCATCCCTCAACTATGTATGGAAGTCCGTTAACATCGAGTACCTATGGTCATCGAATATCTCTTCACCGTGAATAAAAAAAAAAAAATTTAACAAGCGAATGTACCTCAAATAGGTTTCAATACCCTGCCTTGAAATTCTTTAGACTTCGGTATATGAGCTTCAAATGAGTTACTGTAACGCAAATCCCGAGTAAATTGCTTCGGGCTTTGCTACATAAAGCCACTTGAAAAATCTTCTGTTGGTTTTCCGTGCGTAAATAGGGTTCAGCTAATTTCTTTACGTAAATATCGAAGTATTCGCAAATATCTTCCAAATAGCTAGGTTTACGTAACGCTCACATTAGGTAAGTTTGAATTAAATAGGTCTCACGGATGACTAAGTATATTTTACTGAAGTTAGGAATAAATAAGCTCATGCCTTTTTTTTTACGTAAACCTTGGGAGGTTTGTTTACGTAAGCCTCAAATTAAATATTAGTGTTTTCTTGCATAAACCTCGAATTAAGTGCGTCTGTTTTTTAGTAAACCATCAAATTAAAATTGGTCAGTTTCGATGTTACCAACGAATTAAATAGGTCATCTTGTTGTGTAAACTTAAAATAGTTGTATTTTGTTGCGTAAACCTGAAATGAAATCTGCATGTTTGTGTAAACCTCAAAATGAAAAGAAAATATAGAGGTATGTGAGTTGTTTTCTTATGCCATGGGTATGTGCACTCGAGTGGGCCATGGGTTGCCGTTGGATATATCGTACACAGGTGGGTTAAGGTATACCCATGGTATGCCGTGGGTATACCGTGATTATTTGGTACACAAATAATTCATGGTTTTCCACTTGGTATTAAGCATTGGGCATTTTTCTTAGGCCACAATTCCGTAGGGTAGCGCACTGTAGGCCTTATGTCAACCCCTTTCATTCCTTTTACTGTACCTCCGTTCATATTCTCTTTCTTATGTCTTTCTTTTCAACCTCTCATATCAATTGTTTCATAGTTCAACTGCTTTGAGGTTTTCCTTCTGTTACACCTTTCAAACCTTTCTACTCTCAGTTTCCCTTTCTGCGCTGAATTACCTTATAGGTCCCAGCTCTTGGCTTTTGGCCTCTCTCTCTCTCTCTCTCTCTCTCTCTCTCTCTCTCTCTCTCTCTCTCTCTCTCTCTCAGAAGGTCATTTTAATTATTGAATATCTCGTAAAGCCCCCCGACAGGTTATAGCGATAAGTATTGTCGGAATGTTATAGACGTACATAATTCTTTTGAGCCGATTTGCTTCCGTTGGGCATCCATTGGGCATCCATCCACCTTTCAATTCATCGCTCACATTTCTAGAAGGTCACCTTCCGTTGTTGCTGTGGGTAACCAAAGGTAAAATCTACGCATGCCCAGCTCTGGTGAGTATCGATGCCCTAGTAGCCGGTCTGTTGATATTATTTTAGCATCGCATGTGGGCTGGGATGCTGTCTTTGGACGGACATATGACTTGTATGTTTGTTATATTTAAGTTTGATTATTTTGTAAAGTAGAATCTGTAAGCTGTAGTCGGTTTAGTGCCTCTGTTGCCCGTTCATGTTATATTTTTGGCTACATGTCGGTACGAATAAATAAGTTGTTATTGTTATAGTTAGTAGATTTTAATGTATTTTTTTTAAAGTTGTAGTTATCTTATAGTATTCTAGTCTCGTTTTTCTATATTGTAAAACATTATTCAGTAATATATATAGATCGTTGCATTGGAGGACAGGAACACAAAATGCAGCCCCTTTCCAACACCATCAACTACTTGAGAGTTTTGTTGTTGCAAGTACATATGTACTTAATACTTACAGTGAATACGTAATATTGTCGTCTCCATTATGAATGGTGAAACAACAGAGAGAGAGAGAGAGAGAGAGAGAGAGAGAGAGAGAGAGAGAGAGAGAGAGAGAGAGATTTTTATAGGCTTACCTTTGTCGATACAAACATCGAAGTCATGTATTTCATTTATGAACATTTCTGTAGGCCTAATATGACGAAGAAAATCCTGACGCTTTCTGGATTTAATCTGAAGTCCAACACAGAGTTGTAAGCAGTTGAATTCCAACCAACCTGTGCATGTTATTGGGGGACCTACTCTACGCGCGGAGCGAAAGGGGTTAGGGGTGGGGTTTGTTGGGGAATGGCGGAGGCCGGGTGGGGGGGGGGGTGTTCACTGTGTCTGCCACACCTATTATTACTGTTACTGCAACCCACTTGGGGGGTCGGTGACCTCACTTCTGTTATGCTATGATGTTTTCTGCGATGGAGGCGTCTCTATGCACGGGGCCCTTTGAACATTATCGGGGTGCAGAACATGGCATTGCCTACTTATTGTATGGTGGTGTTATCTGGTTTATGACGTTCAATATTTTTTCCTATCCTACGCCTATCGTTATTTTCCAAGCTTTGATTGTTGCCTTGGTACTATTTTTTATGTGTTTAGAACTGCAGTGTTTGTGATTATATACTTTGTCGTACGAATTTACATCCGGTAGTGATAATGCGTGTGATGTTGACTTCTATGTACTAGTATTGATTTGGTTGCTACAGTTTTTATTATGGTGATAGGAATCATAGTAGTATCTTGCCGTCTAGTGGCTATACATGTAAATATTGTAGGATTAAATTTGTGTATCGTTTATATAGTGCAGTTGGTGTTATCTATATATCTCAATATCTGTGTGTCTATGTATATGTAAATATATATATATATATATATATATATATATATATATATATATATATATATATATATATATATATATTTTTGAAAAAGTAAAAACTACTAGCTCTGTATAGTATTTTATATTAGTATATATATTTATAATAATGCCCAAGTAGTGTCTTAGACACATGCGTATTCACCATTTTTATACACGTGGCTGATCTACCAAATATCCAAATGATTGTTCCTGTATCCTGAAAGTTATCGGTCTTGTACCAAATAATGATGTCATTTTTAGGACTGATTTAGGTGAATGATTGGTGATATCGGACGTGCTTTTAATTGAATTCATGCCACGGAAATTCTTAGCGTTTTAAGGCAACCTCGCTTTCTGTCATGCACGGATTGAATCCCACCAGGAAGGAAGAGCTGCTTTATTTCCCCCCTTAGGATCCAAGGTTTGCTTGCAGTGGTATGCAGATTGAATAGAATAAGGGGAACTGGGATAGTTAAAGAAAGCATTCTGGCTGTTGAATAGACAAGTTTCTGGTGGATGTAACCGCTAATTACGTCCATGCACTCTCTCTGATAACTGGGAGCTTTAAGAGCAGCCCATAAAGTATTAGTCGTGCTTTGAATAACTTCTTTAAATATAAATTAACCCCCTCCCCATCCTAATAAGGACAGCTGCAACCAAAGTTTGTCCGATTCCCTTTTAATTCAGACTCGTTTAGTACCAGCTAATTGGAAGCTTCTGATAAATAGACCCTCTCGTCAGCTGCTTGGGTGTGTCTGCCACGTTTCGGATAAGTCAGCTCGCAGGTATTTGGCGTAAAACGAATCCCCAGATCGGTTCCACATCACGTAATTCGAGTATTTATGGACGTGTGACAAATGCTTAGGTTGGTCTTCGTGACGTCGCTCGCTTTTTCCACATTAATTTGTACGGGGCGAATGCTAGGAATGGTCTTACATGAGTTGGAAAACTAGTCACGAAAATATTATCATCGTTCAAGTACCGATCAAAAATTGATGGAAGACACGTCGTTTGTAAAGAAAAAATCAAGTAAACGAACGGACATTAAAATTTAGTACCTTGGATAAAAATTAAGGTGTAAGATGTTTAACTGTAGAAAATATAGTGTTATAATAAAGTTCAGGAACTGAGGTATGAAATCTCAAATGAAAAAAATTAATTAATGAAATACTGTACAGAAATTGCGTAAAAAATATGCCTTGAATTGAAATATTTAACTTTATTGTGCAGTGCATGAAATTGTGCAGTGCATGAAAAAAATTAATATTATTCAACTATTTCGCATAAAAAGTAGTATTAATTAGCAACATTCACTAATTGGCGCTACGTGCTTAACAGAGGAAAAAAAATTGTTATTAAAATCATCAAACCAGCCCCAGTAGTTTTTATTTTACTTAAGGTTAAGGTTAGCCATGGATCGTGCGTCTGGCACCGCTAGAGGTGCCAGCCTCCTACTCATCTTAACTGACCGCTTCTTGGGAGCAACTGAGCGCTGCCACGTCATGGCTGAAAGTTTCACGCTGCAGCACATCGAGAGTTTCATACAGCATTATACGCTGTACAGAAAACTGGATTGCGCCGAAGAAATTTAGGCTCATTTTTTACTAGTTTTCATTAGATCTCTCTTACATTGATTCGTGAAGGTTCAGTGCAGTCTGTTTTTAGAATCTCTCCGGCGCGTATTTATGGGTTTGTTGACACCAAGCCTCTACTGGAATCGGGAACGTGAAGAATTATGTATTGGATTTGTCGTTCCGTTGTTAATAAATTATTTCATTGTGGTGTGCTGCACTCGGTGCATGCAGCATTTATTCATTTTATGCTATTTGTATTGTTTATTGTTTGTTAGTACCAGTTACAAATGCCAGTTGTTATAACTCAGCTCTCCATTGTGTGTTCTCCATTGTCTAAAGTTCTTTTGAACATCTGCCGGAATATTTTAAGCTCACCAGTTATACTGTGAGGCCGCACTGAGAAAAAAAATGTTAACATTCAATTCTTTAATCAGAATGTAGCTTGTTTTTCCATTCAGCCTAGACTAACTACCCTTAACAGAAATCGGAACAAACTATTGACATGTACTTTAAGCATGATGAACTTTAATTTGTTTGGCCTGGGTTGACTTGCTTTGGTTCTTGGGTCCAAGTATAGAAAATCGGTTGACAGGATGCAGAAACTTGGACCCAGCATGGCCTGGCTTTTTCAGTTTTGCTTATGCTATGTTTTTTGGAAGTTTACTCAGGTGTGTGCTTACAGTCAAAAGACCCCTATGACGTGCAATGCTTACCTTAGTACCTTGAGGGATTGGGGACACCTTCTAACATACGGTTACCCCTTATGTCAAAATCCCCATGTGTCGAGAATATTGCACAGTTGAATTATAAAATTATAAAAACATTTTGTGTTGAAAGTCCAACTTCACTCTTCACCTGCATCTAAGAATTTTTATCAGAATCTTCGACACTCCATTTACCCAGTGATCAAGATTTTAAAGAAATTGTAATTTGTTCAAGAGTTTTTATTTCACAAGAACAATGTGTGCCAGTTGTATAATAGAAAAATGCATTAACACTTTGCCCTGATTAAATTAATATTTTTCATAACCTAAGTAGCAATATCAAAATGACCCGAGTCGATAACCTGCTTTTATAAGGCAAGGCTAGTTTACAGCCGAAATCACTACCCTTAAGCTTATCGTTATTGAACGTAGGAATTAGTGATAATCACTATTATTTTGCCAATCCTCTATCCTGTTGTTTGGGTCGAATCATTTTCAGCTCCTTAGCATAAGGAAAGTGTAACCTTTTGCCTTGATTTTACATACTGATGCCTTGGAAGATAAGCATTTCAAAATTATATTTTCCTGTAATTTAAGAGACCTGTAACCCTGTAACCCCAGCATGCTGATATTTTGCATTTTGTAATCTTGGAAATCATGTTTCCCTTGTTTTGTTAAAAGGAATCCGTAACATGCTTCTTGCAGCCAACGCTCACATAGCTAACAGACCATTCCGTAGAGAAACCATGTTCCTTTAGATGACATTTATTGTTATCGTGTAATTCTTGATGATTCATCCTCTGTGTTTTATTTTTTTTACAGCCTCATCCTTCTCCTCCTTGGCTTGGGCCTCATCCTCACATTCGCCACGGCGATCCTAGTCATCCTAACCCTCATTCCCCCAGCGTCGTGAGCGCTCCATGTTTTTCCACCTCGCTCCATACCATGTAAATATTGTTTTTTGATCACATCAACACCCAAGCATTACAAAGTTTTTTTTTTTTTATCAGCATGACGCCTGTTACTTTTATCTTACTTATTCGGAATCGGACGTCTGTGGGCAGGTGTGGGGTACCTCCACTTTGAATGCGATAGCGCACTGGTGATGTGGGGGTATGAAATGCATGTTTTATTTTATTTTGTACACTGAATCTGTCTATATTTAGACGGATGGTTGCTGATAGACTGAAATAGCTATATAGTGTATATAATTTATTCTTGTAATTGCAAATACTGTCATATGTGACAAATACGCACCCATGTATAGGTAAATAAATGAAGAGGCTTCTTGATAAAGGCAAAAGGCTTTACGACCAGCCTGTAGCTCCATCTTCTGCACTGTTAGATTGTCGCCGTCTGAGCGGGCCAGTTGTAGGGACGACACACTCTCTCTCTCTCTCTCTCTCTCTCTCTCTCTCTCTCTCTCTCTCCGGTTATGTAAGCGAATCTCGTGGAGGCTACACCAAGCACACTTTGAGTAGCTTAGAAGTCGCCTCATAGAAAATGCTACTGACGGCTTCGTCGAGTTTGTATTGTCCAGATGAAGATTGACGGCGGATAAGGTCTCCTCCGGTGACTTGGTCAGTCCCAGCAGGTGTCTTGTCCAGTCTAAGGAAGCTTGAGTTACAAACGGCTTCAACCCCCCTTCTTAAACTCCACCGGACAGGCACCTTTTCACTCCAGGAAAGCTAGGGCGAAGAAAGAGGATAAGTAGGGGAATATTGAAGGCTCTGAGGCCCCTCCCCTTGTGCCTTCATCGTTCTCCACCCAGCAGGTGTCCTGTCGACTTAAAGAAAGCTAGAGGAGAAACCATACGGCGGATTTCCACCCCCTTCTCCTCTCTCCATATGTCCGGAAGACTGTGACGCAACGCATGATACCGTATATCGGTATGGTCTCTCTCTCTCTCTCTCTCTCTCTCTCTCATGCGCGCGTCGCATCATCACGTGATCTCGAAATCACGTGCGGCGAAGGTAGGGATGTAGAGACGAGACAGTTGCTGCTTACTAAAAGAGCTGCTCTTGGCTATAGTAAGGATTCTGGTATGTGTGAGCCTCTCTGTGGGTCATACTTGCTATTTAAGAGTGGTTGAGGGGTTTCTCTCTCTCTCTCTCTCTCTCTCTCTCTCTCTCTCTCTCTCTCTCTCTCTCTCTCTCTCTCTATTTTAGTGTGGTAGTGACATACAAGAAGACATACTTTCGCTAAAGTAAATCTTGTGGTTCCAAGTAGGGATGGTCGTATTATTGTCAGGGTTTCCAAAGGTATAGAAATGTATACAATCTCCAGTTTAGAAATTGTTAACAATATTGTTTGAGAGAATCGGGTTAGATGTTTCTCCGTTAAAATGTATTTGTTTAAAGGCCAGTTTTGCATTCCCATGTGAACTTTCGCATGATTTTTTTTTATCCTTTTTATCCTGAAGTAAATGCAATGTGTAATGACTTTGACATGAGTAGAATTTTTGTTTATTATTACGGCGATGCAAATGGCAAAATGAAGTTAAGCTGCAAATAACTGAATTTAAATTTTGCAGATCACGTATGATTCATAATTTGTAACAAGTAAAGTATTTACGTAACCAGAAGGCTTCGGCTGATGGATTTTGTTCAGAACTTTGGTTAATACTCAAGTTTTTGAGTCAGTCACACGATTACGATATTGAGACGAGAAAATAGATTGATGGAAATAATTATTAAGGAGAATATTTATGTAGGTTGCAGTTATTTGTGTGTTTGTGACTATTATTTTGTCAACCGTGTTTTTGTGTGTTTGTGACTATTAGCAAGATATCTCAAGAACGGGTTAGCTGAATTCGATGACAAGTTTTTAGCTGAATTCGATGAAACTTGTCAGTTATATTCATGAGGTTTCGATATTTTTTTTGTGTGAAATTGTTTCAGAATTAATGATTCGTTATTGTGGAAACCAACTCAGGTCATAGGGAGCGTCTCAGCATGTTATCTATGGGATGTATTAGCCAAATGTCATCAAATTCTATTTTCTTGTTCTTGAGGCATCCTGCTAGCCAATTAAAAAACCTAATCTGTCTCGTAGCCGGATGCGTAGCTGATTATCCTTGGTGCTGATATGGAATTGTCGTTTGGTTTTGCGTTCGACAGTTTTATTTTTGCTTATTAAGGTGGATACAACAACAAGGAATTCTGAAGCTTGCAGTATGTGATCTTGTTAAGATTATAACAACACTAATAGCAAAGAGGTTTATGTAATTGTTATTCATGGAGCCAGACAAGGGTCCATTTTCCAGGGCTTGCATTGAATGACCAAGTTGGTGCGGCTTAGACAACTAGAAGTCTAATCTGTTTAATGTTTTGCATTCCACCAGCCCCCCTCTCTCTCTCTCTCTCTCTCTCTCTCTCTCTCTCTCTCTCTCTCTCTCTCTCTCTCTCTCTCTCTCTCTCACAGTTACACAAGGCAGTTTAAATTCATTTCATGGAATACAGGTTCTGTTCAGTTGGTTTCAAATAAGGCTTTTTAATCATCTGGTTGTTTCGAACACTGACAAAGGAAGAGGCTGAGGTTGGGGGGTGTTGAAAAGGAGTTTTGAGGATCTTGAGGATTTGAGAGGTTAATAGTAAATGAGTTGAAATCCCACGCTTGCAAGTCATAGAGTGGCTTAGAGCAATGGTAAATTATCCTCCCTCCTAAAATGGATTTTCTCTCTCTCTCTCTCTCTCTCTCTCTCTCTCTCTCTCTCTCTCTCTCTCTCTCTCTCTCTCTCTCTCTCTCTCTCTCCTAACCTCCGGGAGTCTTGTGAATAGTATTTTAGCACAAGGGTAACCATCTTTCTCCAGCAATAGTGCAAGCATTATATACGACTTGATGGGGCTATGCAAATCAGTTCGTGCATTTGGCTTCTTCGCTTGAAAAAGGGGCGAGAAAACTTATTGGTTATTTGATCGAGTTTGCCTGGTTGTGTTTCGATCCCGTTTGTGGGGTGTTATCTTGTCCTTGTATAATCATCCTCTCTCTCTCTCTCTCTCTCTCTCTCTCTCTCTCTCTCTCTCTCTCTCTCTCTCTCTCTATATATATATATATATATATATATATATATATATATATATATATATATATATATATATATATATATATATATATATATGTATATATATGCATGCATATTCATGAAAAATCCAAAGAATTGGCAATATGAAGCCGTTAAAGGAAAAAGACATTGATTTTCCAGCCCCCCCCTTTTTTTTTGTATATTCAAGCAGTCTGCGTGCAGTATATACCGATACCTCAGACACGTGACTCTCGCTGATCCAAGTTCTTTGGGTACGAATGGTACACGCACAAGTACACACTCACTCACACACGCATAAAAACACGTACACAAGCACAGACACACACACACACACACATCAACTGACCCCGTTCGGCGTTCGTACAGTGCGTTTCATAATGACGGGTTGGAGGGGCTGGATGTTGAATGTCGGAGGATATTACACATGCATGTGAGTTATGCGTTTTTCGAGGCTAGGGTAATCTCTCTCTCTCTCTCTCGCCGCTCATCGCCCATTGGCTGAAGTTCGCGCCTGCTGTAATTTGGCGATAATAAGACGAGATATTGAAGGATTCATTATCCATAAGGATTGGTTCTGATTGGTTGTAAAATCGCGTCTTTACGGTGCTGGAGTGTGTGTCTGTTGGATGTAACTGCATCTGCTTATTCGGAATTTTCCCTTTCTTGACCAGGACTAGTAATTTCATATTAAGCAGTGAAAGAGTATGTACGTGTGTATGCGTGAACGTACTGTAAAGGACGACACACCCGCTATTTCTTGTACGCCTGCCGCTTACTTAATTTATGAAAGATATTGGCAGTATTCTATACTAGACATCCAGGAGTTGTTTTCACGCGCGCACTTCTCTTGGAAGAGACTCGACATTTCTCATTCTCTCAGCGCGTTTGCGCTCCCTCCATGTTTTCCTCATTGCCTCCCATCTTACTTCCCCCCCATCTTACTTCCCCCCCACTCTTCCTCCGCCGGGGAAGGGGGGGGGGGGGGAATCGCGTAAGAAACCCTTAGAGGGGTTGTGTTGGCGGTAGACAGCATGGCGTCCCTGCCTCTCTCAGTGTTAACACTCTCAGTATCAAGAAATCTCTCCCTGTCTCTCTCTCTCTCTCTCTTTCCTTTTTAGCCTCTTGCAGTATCCCCCATTCTCAGTCTCCCCTCCTCTAGTAACTCACCCATTCTGCAGCCCCCTCTTCAGCCCCCTCTTCACCTCCCGTCTCCCTGCCCGATGTGATCGCAACCACCATCCCATCAACCCCCCCCCCCTCCCCCACTCCCACCCCCCAGCCTCGGTGATCACGAGCAGCAGGCAATTGCTGCGTTCGGCTTACGTCATTATCGTCATCTGCAGCAGCAGCAACGTATTATGGAATGTTTACCTGTCACTGGCAACTCTTGCCGCTGCAGCGAGGAGTCTAGTCTTCTTCTCCCCTCATCCGGATATTACCGGTGGCATTGTTGCAGGCGCCGTCCATCGCTCATGGCACCTGAGAGAGAGAGAGAGAGAGAGAGAGAGAGAGAGAGAGAGAGAGAGAGTGGATGGATGGAGTGGATATGTAGGGCATGAAGGTGGATTAGAAAGTTTGCAGTCTCTAACCCCCCCGCCTCATCTACTTTTTGCGGGATGGGGAGAGGGAGACCACTGTTATTTCGGTGTGAGGGGAGGGGGTGGTGGTGGTGGTGCCCAACTTTGCCTTGTCTGGGCAGGCTCATGAGTGCGACTTCTCGACGATACAGGTTGGGTATTGTTATACTCTAGGTGTTGTGATTGGGCATGGTTGTAGAAAGTATGAATGATGGTAGCTCAGGGAAACTCCTTGTCTCTCTTGTTTTGGGAAACAAAGTCGTGAGGTCCACATCGGTTCTTCCCCTCTCAATTGGGAAACAAATTCGTGAGGTCCACATCGGATTCTTACCCTCTCAATTGGGAAACAAATTCGTGAGGTCCACATCGGATTCTTACCCTCTCAATTGGAAAACAAATTCGTGAGGTCCACATCGGATTCGTACCCTCTCAATTGGGAAACAAAGTCGTGAGGTCCACATCGGATTCTTACACTCAGCACCTTACTGCATTTAAGTAAAGGGCCCATGATGGCATTAAGTTGGCCACTGAGAAGGTTAACTTACTAATTTTTTAATGTTAATAATGATTAAGTAAATTACTAAGCGCATGGCTACCCTAATTCTATTCTATTCTTGCATTTTAATACATTTTTATCTGTTTATTAATTTATTTATATATTTTTTCTTTTCAATAAAAGAGACACCTTCTTTATATATTTCCCTTTACCTTCTCCTACTTCCTAAAGAGCACCGTATTTTTTGGAAGCTTGAATTTCGAGTTAGTGGTCCCAGTGGGCTTGTTCCATATGAATGGGGTTCATCTTCTGAATAATAATAATAATCAGTACTACAGACAGGTAGTGTACTGAATAAAAAAAATATAAAGCAGACATGAGAATGATTGATGACTCTTAAAAGAAATCGGCTCAGTCGCACGTAACTTTTCCTTCTGGAGAAAAAGCTTCAGGTCCCACTCAAAACAACGAGAGTTCGCAAGAGCCACCAGTGTGTCTGTAGTGCCCCCTACGCGGACAAAAAGGGGCATCATTAATCTTCTCGGTGTTAGGGATGCGAAGTTCATGTAGCCTTTTCTTTTTCCCATCAAACATCCAGGAAGTTAAAAAAAAATCTAAAAGACATTCGCTTACATTATTAGTTGTTTACAGTGAGTGATTACTTAAGTAATGCCATTGTGAACGATTCGCTCTCTCTCTCTTTGTGAACGATTCTCTCTCTCTCTCTCTCTCTCTCTCTCTCTCTCTCTCTCTCTCTCTCTCTCTCTCTAAGTGTTACACTTTCCTTTCTCTCATTTTGACGCTTACCTTCCGAATTACTAGTTTTGTTTAAAATCACGTAAATTAATAATTTTCTTTTTAATAGCCTTGTTTTTGTTTATTGTTTATTTGATAACAAGAATATATGTAACAGACAAAAAAAAAAAAAAAAAAAGGACTACCAGCCTTCATATCGAATAACAGTTTTCAGTGTCGGTCCTTTGACTGGTTGAAAGCAGCTCCATTGCAACATCACCTAACGAAAAATAAAGATGAGAGAGAGAGAGAGAGAGAGAGAGAGAGAGAGAGAGAGAGAGAGAGAGAGAGAGAGAGTTTCATGTGCAACCGCAGGATGCATATAAATACATCAATATTTAAGGGATTCCTGAGCTTCAACATCCTTGAATGACGAAGATATATCAGTAATCCCACCCAGAGAGAGAGAGAGAGAGAGAGAGAGAGAGAGAGAGAGAGAGAAGTTAAGTATACCTTAGTTCAACCAGACCACTGAGCTGATTAACTGCTCTCCTGGGGCTGGCCCGAAGGATTAGATTTACTTTACGTGGCTAAGAACCAATTGGTTACCTAGCAACGGGACCTACTGCTTATTGTGGAATCCGAACCACATTATACGGAGAAGTGAATTTATATCACCAGAAATAAATTCCTCTAATTCCTCATTGGCCGGCCGGAGACTCGAACTCGGGCTTAGCAGAGTGCTAGCCGAGAACTCTGCCGACTCGTCCAACGAGGATCGTCAAAATGAATATCGCCACATTTCAAAAAGAAGTGAGACTGCCTTCACGAGGTAATTCTCACCCCTATCGTGATGAAACCAGGTATGATTCTCTCTCGCGTAATTATTGTTCTTTCTTGCGGTTTAATTTTTATCCAGCATGTAATTGTTGATTTGTATTTTGTGCGAATGATGTTAGTTGGCAAATGGCGTAATCTAATTGTCCTCACTTTATCTATACTATTCTCAATCTGTTTCGTGTTTTATGTATTATCATTATTGTTCTTTTTTCTTTCTTTTTTCTTTACGGACTTTGCAGAAGTCTTCTGATCCATCTGAGGCCCATTTCTGCTCCTCTTTTCGGAACAGTTTTCTTGTTTTTATAGGAAAATTAGGGTGTTATCGTGTTAATAGTAGTCCTTACAAATATTAATGCTGTATTGTAAGAATTACTCTTCTTTTTCCTATATTATTATTATTATTATTATTATTATTATTATTATTATTATTATTATACTCGTCATTTTTAGATTAGCTTTTCTCTTGAAAGAGGTTTAAGATATATTATTTGTCCCCAGGAACATCGCGGTTTTTTAATTCTTATTTTTATAATTCCACTTTTGGGTTAATCCCTTGAATAATAATAATAATAATAATAATAATAATAATAATAATAATAATAATAATAATAATAATAATAATAATAATAAAAGGTTTGATATAATTTATTCGAGCCTTCGGCAGAGTTATGCTTTTGGCTGAATAACTCGACGCCCCATAGGGAGTTAGTGCCCTCTGTGCATCCCACATTTTGCACTGCAGACATTACTGAAGGGTGTTTGCAATGTCCCTTCGGCCCCTAGCTACACCCGCTTTTTATCCTTTTACTTTACCTCCATTCCCGCTTGCTTTCTTCCATCTTGCTGTCTAATCTCTTGGCTATTCCTCTATATATTCGGGGGGCGGTTTAGTGCCGTTAGTGCACCTCATGTAGGTATTACTTACGACGGTTCTTTGCGTCCCTTCGTCCCCTAGCTGCAACCCCTTTCATTCCTTGTACTTCATCTCATTTACTTTCTAGATCTGTATCATGTTTTCCAAGTTCCTTTTTTGTACTCGGTCACTCCAACTCCCTCGTTTCATTGTCTTAAACTTGAATGGCTGAAAGCGCTAAATGCTTGGCTTTATAGCCCAAACTTCATGACTCATTCGTGATTTATGAGTCACTCCGTTGAACAGCATTCTCAGTTATACGCGTTTCTCTCGTGTCACGATGTATGGCAGCCACGTTCCCCCGAAGTATTATGTACGCTCGTTTGCATAATGTACAGTTGTTGTGTATTACAGTCGCATAGTTTGTTTTGCCCGGTTGTCTGATATTGCAACAATTAAGTATCATCGATAATGTATAGTTCTTGTGTATTACAATCACAGTTTGTTCTGCCCACTTGTCTGATGATGCAACGAGTTTAGTATCATCGTCGTGGAACAGAGGATTGTGGAACGGACATGGGCATGTTGCAGTTTCTTCAATAGAAGTGGTTCTTTTGCCACATAATTTTGTTGGTTCCCAAAATTCCCCATTGACATTCAACTTCGAAAAGTCTCCTCAGCAGGTATGAGTTAGGGTGTTGAATTTTGCGAGTGAAGGCATTCGGTGTATTGATCCTACAGGAAGGCCGTGTGGCGAAGGGCGGGAGAGAGAGAGAGAGAGAGAGAGAGAGAGAGAGAGAGAGAGAGAGAGAGAGAGAGAGAGAGAGAGAGAGAGAGAGGAGTCATTGGGGGCCCATTGAAGGATATGCTCCTGTGGGACCGTAAGTTTTCGCAAAAGGTCGAGGGTAGGATCATTTTTTTGGGCGTATGGAGGTTTGTACTGTGGGGTTTTGTATAAAAGCTGCTTTGTGTAAGCAGTGATTTCGAGTCTGTAATGTGTGGGTATGTCCGACTCTTAATATGGCAGGAGGCGCCGGGAGTGAGGTAGTAGTGGGCTGTCCGCCCCTCTGTGGCCTGTGATTTGGAGACCGTGTTGTATTGGGGTTGAGGAATATTCAGCATTTGAAGAGGAACATGTATGATTAAAGATGTAATTTTATACAGTGTTGCTGCGGTGCATGTTCGTCCATGAAGTCTGTGTGTTTGGTATGTTTATGTTCTTAGATTGAAAGATGTTTTACACAGTTTCTCGCATTCATGTACTAGATTGAACTTCTCCATTTGTATGAGAGGGTGTTGACTAATTGCACCTTTTTGTGTTAGGTTATATGAAATACAGGTATTACAATCATAGTCCAGCTATGGTTATTCCATTACAGTCTCAGGTTGGAGGAACTTTTATTTTGATTCCTGCTTCGGTCTTCTAGTATGGAACTGTGGAATGATTGCGCACTCGGGAAGGTTTTTGAGATCTTTTTATTTGTATCAAAACAGCCTTCTCAAATGATGCGAAAGAGGATATCCCGAAATAGATTATAATACTACCTATGTCGTAGTGAATCATGAGGAACTTGTTTACAAGCTTCATAACTAAGGCGTATGGAGATCGTACTTTATGTCGTTTGCATTTCTTACGTTATATCGTTCAGTGTAGTTGTTTACAATCACTACGGGCAACACGATTTCTTACTCTTTCTCAGCAATGTCCCCGTAGCGGGGTAGTGCCGTCAGTGCACCTCACGGGGAGCAATGTAGGCAATACAAAAGGTTCTTTACAGGGTCCCTTCGGCCCCCAGCTACAACCCTTTTCATTTCTTTTACTCTACCTCCATTCATATACTCTTTCTTCCATCTTGCTATCCACCCTTTCCTAACAATTATTTCCTAGTGCAGCTGCGAGGTTTACCTCCTGTTACACCTTTCAAACCTACTTATTCTCAATTTCCTTTCCAGCGCTGAGTGACCTCATAGGTCCCAATGCTTGGCCTTTGGGGTAAACTGTATATTCCATTCCATTCCATTATGAGCAATGTATGCAATGTAATAAAGGGACAAGTAACAACATTACTACCAAGAGCACGCAAATTGTTTCCACTGTGCACTAGTAAGACTGGATGTAATGAAGGCGACTATTTGATGATACTTAATGTGACCTAACTCTGTCTGAATGCCAGGTATAGTTATATCCTCTTATGGCAATAGAGCTAATGATAGAGCTAATGATGTTTATGGGTTTGTATTCTAAAGGTGCCTCATTCTAAATTTGTGGCAGTGTTTTGTTTTTGTGTCACCAGTTCCTGTACACAACATTTCTTACTTGCTGTTCTTTATTTAACAGATACCTTGGATTAAGGTCTGGTAGCGAATTTCCACTGTCACCCTTACTAACCGACATTCGCGTGAGCGTTATGCTACTCATTTTGATGAGCTGTGTCCTTTATTTTCTCTGTCATTATTTTTTTGTCTTCCCTTTTTCTCTTCATCACGTGGGACCACCTTTGTCCTTGGAAATCTTGTGAGAAGATAATGGGGGAAAATCTAATTCTTCTGGAGTACAGTTGGTGAGCATTTCATTTGTATGTGGAAATAATTGGTAAACATTTCATTTGTGTCTGGAAATAGTTGGTAAACATTCATTTGTATTTGGAAATAATTGGTAAAAATTTCATTTGGATATGGAAGTAATTGGTAAACATTTCACTTGTATGTGGAAATAATTGGTAAACATTTGATTTATCATATATGTGGAAAAAAAGTTGTAAACGTGTCCTAGGTTGTCGTAGGTATTTGCCAAATACATCAGGTTTTTATGAAAAACTATAACAGATATTTTAAGGTTATCTTGGCTGTTTATTATTATTATTATTATTACTATTATTATTATTATTATTATTATTATTATTATTATTATTATTTAAGATGAGAAACATTTATATGAGGGAAGCCTAAATTTACGTTCAGATGAAAAGCAAGCTTCCCCAGACTGTAGTGCCCGTATGTAGAAGAGAAAATTGGGAGACTAAGATGATAAAGGCATATCAGATACAAGTATATATATATATTATATATATATATATATATATATATATATATATATATATATATATATAATATATATATATATATATATATATATATATATATATATATATATATATATATATATATATACGTATACACTTAAACGGCAGTAACAAAGTGAAAAATAAATGCAGTGGTTAAGAGCTTTCAAGTGGCATTCCGGTAATTGTACGAGTCAGTAGGATTACCAAAAAGACTGTGCCTTATGATATATTTTCAAAACCCCTGAATGAATATTTCCGTAGTTTTTCATTGCGTTACGTAGGAACATTTCCTTGGAGACCTCATTATCAACAGGAGTTCTCTCTCTTTTAGTAATAACGATACTAATTACGATAGTGATAATTTTATTTTGAGGTAGACGGAAGAAAATGGGAAGGTAAGGGAGTTAGACTGTTTTTTGTCGCCATTATTATCTCTGAAGACATTTTTGATGTATGAAAATTACTTTATAGGCGTAAATCGTAGACAGTGCCACTTTTAATAGTTGCCATAGACAGTTACCATTTAGTAGGTCCTGGCTTCAGGGATCTGTTTTCGAATCACGAGGTTAAGAACGTCTCTCTCTCTCTCTCTCTCTCTCATATAGTATTTTCAAACATCCAAACACGAAAAGATTGAAGAAGGGATTATCATCATGTACTTACTGTAACATGAAGGTGATAATCTTGGATGCCTTGCAGTCATAAGAAACCTTTGGAGGCTGACATTTTTAGTGCTAGTGCACGAGAGAGAGAGAGAGAGAGAGAGAGAGAGAGAGAGAGAGAGAGGTGAAGATGGAGAATACTTGTGAAGGTCCTACTGAATTATAATGATTGTTTTACTATATATATATATATATATATATATATATATATATATATATATATATATATATATATATATATATATATATATATATACACACATTTACACAGTCACACACACATATATATGTGTGTGTGTGTGTATGTATAAAATAAATATATATATATATATATATATATATATATATATATATATATATATATATATATATATATACATATATATATTGACGGGGCACTGATAACTGATTTGTGCTACATGTCCTTTTATCCTCCACCCGTACTGCCAGTCAGAACAGTCAGCTAACAACTAGATGCGGACTTCATTGTTTAGTTCAACAGCACACGTTGTTCCTAAGAAAATATATATATATATATATATATATATATATATATATATATATATATATATATATATATATATATATATATTGACGGGGCACTGATTACTGATTTGTGCTTCATGTCCTTTTATCCTCCACCCGTACTGCCAGTCAGAACAGTCAGCTAATAACCAGGTGCGGACTTCATTGTTTAGTTCAACAGCACACGTTGTTTCTAAGGAAACGCCCCTATATCGTGTACTCCCTCGTCCCAGGATCTAAAGCAGATCTACTCCTTTTGCGAATGAATCGTGCTAAGAAATACAGAACTAGAGAGAAAGAAAGAAAGAAGGAAGGGAAGAAAAGGAATCCAAAAGTTCGTGCAAGTTTGACCCACATTTTGGGGAAGCCCAGCATACCCCAAGAATACAGATTCGAGTAAATTAAAGGGTAGAAGACGGAGTGCCTCGAAGAGTCACGTGTGTGGCAGTACAAGAGGATGATGGATGGCCGGCTCCGCTTGATTGGGGAGTGTGGTGGGACCTCCTCACTTGGGTGTAGCAAAGCCCTGATTATGTCCTTTCCTTCCCTTGTCATTTTTGCCTTTGCAAGACATCAGTAATTTGTGTCTTAAGTCTTTTATCTTATTTGTTTGTGTTTGAGATTTCGTAGGTATTTGCTTTGAACTACATATTTTGCCGTTTGTATTCTTGCGTTTCGGTTTTTGTTGGCCTTTTATGTGATTTTCGTGTGTAATGGATAATAAATACTTATAGATTTCATAAACGTTTGTGTGAGACAGTTGTGTCGATTTTCTGTAGTCAAAATTTTTCTTTTTTTCTTTTTTTTTGTAGTTTCAACTATAATTTTCTCAGAATGGAGCATTTGAAGACCTTGCTTTTTGTACAACTGTTCAGAATTTGCTAACGTCATTTCCGAACAAGCCAAACGTATAACAGACTTGTAATGCAAGCTTCTTCAAACTTGGAATGCAAGTAAAATAGCAATACAGCTGCTATAAGAAGAATTGTGAATTTCATGACTAATAAGTTTTATGTTTTATTTTGGTTCTCAGTAACAAATGTATTGACCTATTTTATTTTTTGTTTATAAAGTGATATAATATATTTTTGCGAAAGAACTTGCTCCAGTTGTTTGCAGTTCGCTCATAGATTGTATATTCATGTGTGGTTCTTGGTGATATTTGTGTCAGCCAGTACGTTTGTATTTCTTGTATTCACTGCTGTTATCCTCTCCTGGTTTCTTAAGAAATTTGCAGGTGAATGGTTTCTATATTTTGCCGTTTATCATAGTCTCCCAAGGCAGAGTTTCTCTATATCCTCAAATGATTGTCATTGACTTTTAAATCTCATTAGAGGATTTTTTTTAGAATGTGCTATCATTGCTGAAATGCACAAGTTAATTTGCAGATTCTTACTTGTTAAGTGATTAAAGTTAAAGAAGCCTCGTAATTCATTCAAGATCTGTTTTCATAATTAAATCTTGGTGTTAGTTGCTGTTGACAATTATGTATTTGGAACCTGATACAGGTCGATGTATAAATGAATCTGAGGGATCACCCAATTCTTTGTAGCTTTTCTTATTTCATTGTAATAATTTCCGTGTTATTTCATTTTTGTTTGTTATTAATGCCACTGCTGAAATTATTATTATTATTATTTTTATTATTATTATTATTATTATTATTATTATTATTATTATAGGCCATGTTATGTGAGCTGTTATAACGTATGTTTTATGCTTAACTATATAAGGGAAAGCTAATTCTCTCTCTCTCTCTTTCACATAAATTACTAGTTCGCTAAAACTGGCAACATAACATGATTTTTCCCTCGGTGTGTCATGCACATGCGGATGTGTAGGCGCGCGATATATCCGCTCTGTGAGATGACTCCATCTTTCCCCTTCTAAGTTTTCCTTTTAAGGAAAATGCCTTTTTGATAAGGATATCGTCAGCATTTTAACGTTATTTTTATGCTTCTCTGTGTGTGTGCTTTTTTTTTTATTCCTGTGAAGTCATGACAAGTCAATTATTTATTTTTGTGAGTACCGGCTTAATGCTTCTTCGAACAGTGCGTCAAGTTAGTTTGTTTTGTCTATGATCATATTTGTTACTTGTATTTTACTTTTAAGTGCTATATGAGATCCACGAAGCCTTTATCTGATTCAGGCACACACATTGATCAAGGTCATACACATAAGCCTGATATAGAGAAATAACTTGAGTTGCTTCGTGGTTTACTAAAAAAAAAAAAAAAAAAGGAAGAATAGAAGGTTTGTTGTCAAGTTCGAACCTCACCCTGGAAAGAATATATCATAATTAATTTTCTTTCATAACTCTATACTTTCAGAAGACAGCATATCCAAAAATCTTAGGTAATCGAGAAATTAATTTCAGATTGACCAGAATATGTCAGCCTGTTTCTTGCTAAAGAAGGCCAACAAATTTAGACCGATCGTTTCGCTCTTTATGAGTTTTTTGTGCACATTCAGAGTATTGATTAGCTGCATTGCATCGTTATGTAGTCGGACGCTGCACGTGATCTATTCGACGATGAGCGAGTGTGATCTCATTAAATGAGCGTGAGGTTGAAAGGACGCTCGGATGGTTTATGTAAGAGCAATTAAAATGCCCTTCTGAGTGAAGTATCCGCTTCTATGATTAGTGGATAAACATTTTTGTGAAGTCTAAGCGGAACTGACTCAAGAATATTGTTATTGTTTAGAATTAGCAGATTATTGCGTTAGGAACAGGGGGGGAAAGACCAGGAACTAGCATAGTAGGCGTCTGTGGAATTACATTCCCGTATTGGGAACAAGAAACCTAGTAAAGATAAAAAAGAAATCAATGCTATAATTCAAGTTAGGAAATATGATAAAACATGAAATATTATTGAATATGCTTTAGTCAGTAGCTTGCAATGTTGAATATGCAACACAAACATATATACATGGATAAAATTTAATAACTAAACCGGTAGCAAGCGAAAGTGTGCATGAATGAACCCTAAAACAAGGAAATTGATCTTACCTAGGGCCAAACTGTAAGGGGCATCACAACCCATAGTTTGAACTGCATGTTTGTATGGTCACGTCCTTTCTTGTGGCAGTTAAAATATATCACATGAAATGACATACCAACTACAAACAGACGCACATTCTGTAGCCCGCTAAGCTCTTCGTTGAATGAGTCGGTAGAGCTGCGGACTGTCACTCGATGGGCCGGAGTTCAATTCCCCGGCCGGCTGATGAAGAGTTAGAGGAATTTATTTCTGGTGATAGAAATTCATTTCTCGCTTATTGTGGTTCGGATTCCACAATAAGCAGTAGGTCCCGTTGCTAAGTAACCAATTGGTTCTTAGCCACGTAAAATAAGTCTAATCCTTCGGGCCAGCCCTAGGAGAGCTGTTAATCAGCTCAGTGGTCTGGTAAAACTAAGGTATACTTAGCTTTTTCTGTAGCCCGCTAAGAAAAGCGTATTCGAAAGGCGCCTCCACATACTGTACAGGATTCAAGCCTCTTGCAAGTAAAGCAGCGGGAATTTATACAGGCAGAGATTCCTTGGATCAGGGTGGCAATATGTTGAATATTTTTAAACGAACGCCCGCTGGAGGTACGTAATTGCAGTGTGCTTTGATAGGAAAGAATCGAGATGGCTAATGGCCTTTATCTGTACAATCAGTTGACTCGACTCACCAGCGGTATAAAATTGATGTTTTCGTCGTCTTTTATATTCACTGAGGAGCAAGATCGTACCCGACCAGCTGCCCACTCATCAGAATTCTCAAAATTTCGACGTTGGGGCATTAAGTTTGGGGAAGGATTGATTTAAAGTATTTGTATTTATTTTGTTTTTTCACCGTAATTTATACCCCAACAGCATCCGGGTGTCAGCGACCACAGTCGTTGCGGAGGCTTGTCACAAAAACCAACACACCAATCAAGTGAGAAAGAACTTTGTTGTTTTATCATTATAATTATTTAACCAGCTCTTTCCTTTTACAGTTTACGGACAGTTAACGAGAATATTGATAAAACTTCATTGTTTTATAATTAATTAACCATTTTTTTACACATAACCTATAGTTAACAAGAATCTTGATAGAACTTCATTGTTTTATCATTATTTAACTAGCGTGTTTTTTTATGCAGCGTTTGATGGTTCAAGGTTGAAACTCGACTCTCGTTCCAGTATGAATATTTTGCAGATGCAGCGAATAAAAAATTTACGTTATATGAGAGAAATTGTTTTCTTCTTGATGTCGGTCTTCAAGTAAGATAATGACTCCTCGTGTATCCTGATTCGTTGCTGGAGAATAGAATTATTAAAAGTAATAATTTACAGAATTTATGGTACGCTAAATACCTGGTTCATACATATAAATATAAATGTGTGTGTGTGTGTATCTAACGTCTACAAGGAAAATGAAAAAGGGTTATAAATCCTTGGGGTTTCGGCTTTATTGCTTAGCCAACCATTTTCAGAGGACAGACACGTAATGGTAGGAATTTACAGTGTATGTATATATAATGAATTTGTATTTGTAAAGTGAAGTACTGGTAGGTATAAGATTTCGTTAGTGATTAAATATGCATGCACGAACACCGATTTCGATAATCTGGCATATGATGTCCTCGTATTTCTTACCGATATGTCGAGCTAAGATTAGTTGTGTTCTTCGTCCCCTCTTCATAAATTCCTGTTTATTTAGTTTTTTGTAATTCGCAGTGCTTTCAGACATCTATCTATCTTTCTGTTTATCTATATCTATCTTTCTATCGATTGATCTATGATGTATCTTATCAATTGAAAATATCAAGAATATTTATATTCATTTTTTTATAATTATGTAACCCAACTTTTTTTTTTACATGTAAGCTATTGTTAACAAGAATCTTGATAGAACTTCATTGTTTTATAATTATTTAACTAGGTTTCTGTTTTCTAACAGTTAACCTACAGTTAACATACTACTACTACTACTACTACTACTACTACTACTACTACTACTACTACTACTGATGCATTCTTCCTATGAATGTCGTAGCTCATGGAAGCATTTTAGTAGGGGTGAAGGAAACAGAGGAATCTTCATAAACGATGGACTGAGTAACATTATTTACCTGAATGTTGCTGCTGTTGTTGAGACCTGGTGTTTGTTGTGACATGTGCACGCATGCGCAGTTCTGCTAGTGTGTGTTTACGTACCAACGCATGTGTTGGAGGATCTGTTACCGACTGGCTAAGCTAAATAATGGAATCCTAAAAGCCTCGTTGCTGGTGGAGTCTGCCAGGATGTTGGAGTGTCCTTGTTTGCAATTGTGTTTGCATTAATGAATGCTGCTGTCAGACTATATATATATTTACATATATAATAGATATACACATACATACATACATACGTACACACATATATACATACATACACTTTTAGTGCCTAGGTTTTTTGTAAACAGTTTCATTAAAAGCAACTGCTTCAGTGGCATCGGTATATAGGCATAATACAGGTTCCACCATCTCTCATCCTAGTGTATACATACTATGCAAAAAGTATAGTAATCATACACGCACACACATTATATATATATATATATATATATATATATATATATATATATATATATATATATATATATATATATATATATATATATATATATATATCCCCATGAAGAATGTGGGTCATTTTGCAATGGATGCTGCTCCATCCTTTCATACAGTTGGTGCCGTGTTGTCTTGTGAGATTGCAAGGAATTTTTGGCACCGATGTGTTCGCCAGGTGGTAGTTGCCCTAATGTCTATCTCGGGAACTTTTACCGGACCCTTCCACCCCCTCTCTCTCTCTCTCTCTCTCTCTCTCTCTCTCTCTCTCTCTCTCTCTCTTGTGTGGGCGTAGCATCTCGTGAGGTCTTTCAGAGGGCGGAGAAGCGAGGGAGGCATATCTGGTCCTGTCGTTGTGGGAAGGGAGTGCGGAGGCGCGGATGCCGGACAGAGCGTGGGGGAGGTGGGGGAGTGGGTGGGTGGGTTCAAGACGCCTTGCTGCTTGATGGTGCCGGATTGTCTGGCATCCTAATTCAAGAATGATCAGGTTTTATTATTTGGCTCCTGGGTGCCATTAGTCTTTCTCGTCTCCCTCCCCGTTCCCTCCCTCCACTTTCTTTGAAGACGAGTGCCACGGATAGCTTCGTTTTTACCGTCGTTTGCTCACGGATTTACTACTTTCGAAATGGGGTTTTAATTCACTTGAGGACCAGCTGGGTGCTTTTAGTTCCGCTGGGAGTCCCAGGTCGTGTTGCTGTTGTTTGTGGTAATGTTGTGGCTAAGATCATATTTATAATTTATCATTGTTTTTGCTGCTATTTTTGTACGTAGTTATATTTACTCATTCGTCATTCCGTTTGAAATATCTTACTTAACTTTGCTGATGAACTATTTTAGCCATGTACGTTGTAAATTCAATTCAGAGTTCTGCCCATTAAGTTTTAAGGCCAAATGCTAGTTTATTGCAAATGAGGTCTCTAGTAATAAAGTATTAAGGCTGACGTGTTCTTATATTACCCAGTAAAAATCTAATCAGAATTTTAAGGTGAGGAATTTGTATTAATCATGGGTGTAAAAGCACAATATTGGTTATATACAATTGTTAGTTCTGTACTAATTCTTGAATTGTTACTTCAGATTTTATCCGAATTTAGTTGTTATTGTACTGGACTATTTGCATAAGTAAGAAGAAAAAAGTCTGAATTGAATTTGAGATAGAAAGTGAAAGGGTTGTGAGAACTTAAATGAATGCCGCTAGTATACAAAAGCGATTTTAAAACAAACTAGTGTACTAGTTTTTTCCCCGCAAGTTTTACGAATGTTTGGGGAATGCAATAAGCCTTGTGTGTTTATGGGATTCGTTTTATCTTGCGGGACTTAGGACATCCTTTGGTCCTGGATATATCCTTTTTATTCATCAAGGCTTTACATTTTCGAAAATCTTTTCGAGCTAATTATTTCGTTTTATTTCTTTGACATGCCAAAGGGTTCTGGGCTTCTTCCAGACCAGATCTGTTGAACGTAGAGGCAATAAGTGGACGCTGTCCTCCCTGCTGTGTTATATCTTGCTTCGAGTTTCTTCTTTTGAACCTCGTAGGGTGGTAGTGCCGTCAGTACTCTTCACGTGGTGCACTGTAGGCATTGTTTAATGGTATTTGCCGCGTTCCTTCGGCCCCTAGCTGCAACCTCTTTTATTCCTTGTACTTTACCTTCGTTCATATTATCTTTCTTCCATCTGACTTTACAACCTCTCTATCAATTGTTTCATAGTGCAGCTGCGAGGTTTTCCTTCTGTTGCACCTTTCAAACCATCTTACTGTCAATTTCCCTTTCAGGGCTGAATGACCTTATAGGTTCCAGTGCTTGGCTTTTGGCCTAAATTCAAAATTCTATATTCTATTCAAAATGTGAAGTTTTGTCCTTGAAGTGATATCCCTTGAGATTCCTTTGCCCTAGGATACAGAGAGGAGGATTGGTCACCCGTCCTTTGCTTCCTGCCACGTTTCGAAGAAAATAAGGGTAACATTTATAGTTGAATCCCACACACACACAAAAAAAAAAAGAAAAAGAAAAAAAAAAGGACAAAGTACACGTGCCTTACCTGTTCTGCCCTTCGGTGGCAGTGGTGTCGTGTGAGGAGGCCTTCTATTTTAGCAGAGTTTCCTTGAACTTGCTCTTGCCTCCTGGCTAAAGCTTATTCATTTCGTTTGTTGTGGTAGTTGCTGCGCTGCTGGAGAGCCCTGTTGTCGCGATGGCCTCTGTCTGTTGATGTTTTTGTTGTCTGCGCGTTGTTATTGGCATCTGTGCTCAAGGATCCTGTGATGAGAAAAGAAGGAATGGGGAAAAGATTCAACTCTCTCTCTCTCTCTCTCTCTCTCTCTCTCTCTCTCTCTCTCTCTCTCTCTCTCTCTCACAGGTGTTTGAGATTTGCTCTTCAACGCCGCTGATGACTTCATTGCCCGCATTGGAATGCTATGAAGGATCTTTCTCTCGCAGCTTTTACGTATCACATTCCTTCGGACCGAAAGTGGAATCATTTCACGCGTTTTATTTTGATTCTGGGAAAAGTTCGTGGGCTTCTCTCTCTCTCTCTCTCTCTCTCTCTCTCTCTCTCTCTCTCTCTCTCTCTCTCTCTCTCTCTCTCAGAAGAAGGAGAAGAAGAAGAAGAATCGAGGTTTTTTTCAGCCTCTCTACTGGTGTACATGATTCAGGAATGTGATTAAATCAATAAGAAATATTCTTCTTTAGGTATACAGTATGTTCTGATAATCATGTTCCGGCATTTCCTAGATATGTTTGTTTATTTATTAAAATCGTTATGTTGATCGTATTTAGGGAATTGTTTACGTTTATAGTGAAGAGCACGTGGTTACTTGCTTATAATCATTTGCGTGTATATGTGTATATGTATATATATATATATATATATATATATATATATATATATATATATATATATATATATATATATATATGTATATATATATGTGTGTGTATGTATAAGAATGTATGTTTGTTTGAACGCTATGGAAATTTGAAGTGCTTGACAGAAGCAAAATTTGGCATACTGCCCCTATGTCACCCCAGGAAGGTTTATACCTCAAAATGAAACCCCTACCCTCGTGACAGACATCAAACACAGAGAGAACAATTGAAACTTTAATTTTTACTGGTGCTGTTCACCCTTTCTTCAATAACTGCATGGGAGTCACCAGTAGCTTGGGCGGAAATCCACCCCCTTTTCTGTTGGTGACGTCATTAAACTTCTCCCACTGCAAACCCTTAAATCAGTTTAGTACATCCAAAAAATTAAACAGATGCGTTTGACTGTATTAGAATTACTTTCATTCGGTCATAAAGTAATGTAATTCAAAATATAGCTTCTACCACTACACCAGTCAGCCCTTAAAATTCTCGCCACGGAAAAAAGTAGTAACATACCTAAAGTGTTTCTGTGACATGCCTACCACCCTCATTAAAAACCTACTAGTGTCGAAGTGACCACATTTTTTTCAGTGTTCATCTTAAGCCAAAGGTATCTTAATCATATCCTGCCAATAAAATACAAATTCTTAAGTACCTTGTTGTAGTACCATCATCATATCTAAGTACTTAATTCACGAAAAAAAAAAATCGTAGTTACGGGCACAACTTTGGGGGATCAAGAACTAATTCATCATCCGAGCATGCTTATTAGAAGAACGAATGATTCTGTGACAGATTTACCCCCCATTAAAAATTACTTGCGACGAAATTACCACATTTTTCTCACTGTACATCTTAGGCCAAACATATCTTAATTATACACTGCCAATAAAATACAAATTCTTAAGTACCTTGAGCTATTGCCATCGTCATATCTAAAACGAATCTCCTTCGGTTTGTTGTGCAGTGAATTTCACGTAATAGTTAAAAGGTCCATCTACTGTTGAAAGGGAGACAAACCTTCTCCCCCCCCCCCAACCACACACAAATACAGAGACACACCTGAGCACGTATCTAGAAGTAAAAGATTTTTTATTTATTGTCTTTGTTTGGTGATGTATTTCATTCTTTTCTAATAGGGGAAGGTAACTTCCTCTCCCCCTTTATCTTCCCCTCCCTCTCCCTTCCCCCTCCCCCATACCCTCCCTTATTCCCTCCCCTCCCTCCACCTTCCCTTTCCGCTTCCCCTTCCCCTTCCCCTACCCCTACCTATATCTTCTCACTTCTTTCCCCTTTGCCCTCCTTCCCTTTTTCCTCCCCCTCCCCTCCCAATACCTTAGACTTGTTATTCAGAGTTTTCACGGGCCTACCCGTTGGCTGTTATTCAGAATTTTTCCGGGCAGGCCAGGGTTGGTTAGCGTGTATATATATATATATATATATATATATATATATATATATATATATATATATATATATATATATACATACATACATACATACATACATACATACATACATACATACATATATATAATTATAAGCCACAGCTAACCCTTTAAATACCGAATTCATTGTATCTTGGCAGTGACTTACATCCTGTTTGATAGGGGCACCTGCTAAGCCGTATTGGATTGGCACGTGTCAGGTATTCACAAGATATTGTGAATATGATATTAATTGGTTATTTGTGGCCAAACATTTAAAGGTGTAAAGATGTCAGAATAGCTGCTGTTAGTGTAAAATAAAATTCTAAAATAAATTGATTACAATAGTGTTAGGTAAGTAATAATTATGTTAGGTTGTATGAAGAAACGCATAGTAACGAAGTTTTATGAAAGAATTTGAACTTGTAAGCGTCTAAGTATGTCATACATTATACTGCTAAGAATAAAGTGTATCAGTATATGTGTATGTACGTGAGAGAGAGAGAGAGAGAGAGAGAGAGAGAGAGAGAGAGAGAGAGAGAGGAAGAAAAAGTCACGTTATTGGCTCGTGGGTTTTCCTTAGGGGAGAACATAGGGTAATCCTTGACGGCACTTGGCCTATATTCTTGACGTTAATGGTCAGTTCAAGATCAGGTGCTCTCAACGTTTCAGCCTAGTAATGTTGTTAGGCTCGCTCGCCTAATTGTCTGCAGTGTAACGTGACACATTTCCGTCTGTTACTTTTTGATGGTTTTAATTAACCTTAGAGTTTATTATTGTTGTTGTTTAATTTATGAAAAAGTGTGCTGCCGGTTCAATGATCTTTAATGACGCATATCTCCCAAACAGTCTTGCCTTTGGAACTTCCCTAAGATATTATAGTTAAATTGACACCTGAAGGGCTTTTGAATGTGTCTGACATAAGGCCTTGTTTGCCAAACTCCTTGCTGACGACTTTACCTGTTCACGTGTCAGCTTTGGCCGGATTGTATATGTTGACTTGGTTGTTTTAGATCAAGTCTGCCCCCTGCCAGCACAGCCCCTTACCCTGAGGGTATTAAGGCACGAGAGGGAGTTAGGAGGCCTCGTGTGGACAGCCAGGTTCTACCCAACCTTTTTTTTGTTTGTGTTTTTTCTTCTATGACCTTCAAGGTTTATCATTCCCATTGGGGTTATTGCCGTCAGCACATCTCATGTATTGGGCTGTAAGTATTGCTAGAAGATGTTTGCATCGTCCTTTCGATCCACAGCTGCGTCCACCTTTTAGCCTTTTTCTTTACCGCCATTCCAGCTTCCTCTCTAACTAATAATTCTTAGGGCAACTGTGAGTTTTTTTTTTTTTTTCCAGTGACACCGTTAGATATTTGAAATTCATC
>NC_089788.1:15273001-15285501 GCF_040412425.1 Macrobrachium rosenbergii | reverse complement strand
TCTTCTGGAGATGGAAAGAGAAACCCAGAAGATTCCTGTGTATAACTTGTTCAAGTAATATATGTAAATATTTACAAGTAAACAAGTTATACACAGGAATCTTATGGGTTTCTCTTTCCATTATTATTATTATTATTATTATTATTATTATTATTATTATTATTATTATTATTATTATTATTATTATTATTATTATTATTATAGGAAAATCCCAGTGAAACTCCGGTGAAACCTGCTTTCGTTTTCTCACTAAATATTTTGTTAATGTGAGTGTGAACTTTCAAAATTATTCAGCATTCTTAAATGCTTGCTATCTTTATCATTCTTACTATTTCTAATGCTGCTACTACTACGTCAAGTAATGAACGCACCATTATTATAGTATTGAGTTGTATATATTTATTTGTTTATTAAAGAATTTCTTGTGAGTTCTTAGATTCAGTACGTAAGCCGTAGTTTGTGTATATTGAGAGAGAGAGAGAGAGAGAGAGAGAGAGAGAGAGAGAGAGAGAGAGAGAGAGAGAGAGAGAGAGAGAGAGAGAGAGAGTGTGTGTTTTTATACTCCCACAAAAGCAGACACTCACATATATAATAATTATATATATATATATATATATATATATATATACACACGAACACACACATATACGAGTATATACACATATATCTATCTATCTATCTATATATATATATATATATATATATATATATATATATATATATATATATATATATATATATATATATATAGATGATGGGGTTGCGTAATTGAAACTTGTAATAAACCTGTACAATGCATTATCGTCAGTTAGTAGAGGGGCAAAGATTACCTCAACTGATAGAAAAAACTTATACACTTTATTTATATTGATGGCTTTCGAAACACAGAAAACCTTTTAGGGGCCCGCTGTCTACGCAGATGGGATGCTGCTGTTCCCTCTACCGTATCAAGATGGAAATGGATCTTAAATTGAAAATCTCGGTAGATCGGAATATTTTAGCACTTTTACGGCCCATTTGGGAAAGTTCAGCTTGTCTGTTGACTCTACCAATTTTTTGGCTATTTCTTGTTTATTGCAGCTCGATGCCTTTTTTGCCCTTACCAGAGGATGGTACCGAAAACATATCAAGGGTGTTTGCCACTTCCAGGCTTTGTTAATAATAACTTGGGATGAGCCCCTATGAATAAAACTTTCGCATTATTAATCGCCTCATTCACGTACACAGAAATCTCATCATCATCGCGTCGCACAGTCCAGTACACAGTGCGCCATTCAATACCTAATTTGCAAGCGGTCTTTCGCTTAATTAATGCATGCATTAGGATAATAATAATAATTTAGATTTTCCGGTATCTGTTTTATTATGTTGCATGCCCTGATGATATGATTGTAAGAAAAACCAAATCGGTTGTGACGTATTTCGTAAGAACATATAATCTGCACTTTTCCGTGCGACTGCCATAACCGTAGCAATGTAGGTTACGTGCAATTGACTTTCTTCCTCGTAAGGGTGGAGATCAGGGTCATGTTAATAAAATTGTAAATAACCCCATTATGTTTGTTCGTAAATGTTGACTCAGAAACGCGCAAATAAAGGGGGTGAATCCTGCCCTCTGCTTCATATATACTTCTTAGGAAAGTTTGGGGTTTTAATTACATTGATAATATCCTTCGTGTTTTCATTTTGGAACTGTTGCGTGGGCATGGTATTTGAAATTATAATTATAAAAAATGGTCAGATATTTTGTGGTCTCTACACTGGCTTTCACATGGCTGTAGGTTTGCCACTTGTATGCAGTATCGAGTGTATTACTTGTTTGTATGTTCGTGTTTGTTTGTTATTATCATTCATACTGTATTTCCTTTAAACGTAAAGCCATTTTATTCTGTAGAAGCTTGTTAAAGTAATAATGATTGATGATGATGATGATGTATGGGTGTCGGTCTGTATACAACTTAAAGTATGGATGATGATGATGATGATGATGTATGGGTGTCGGTCTGTATACAACTTAAAGTATGGATGATGATGATGTATGGGTGTCGGTCTGTATACAACTTAAAGTATGGATGATGATAATGATGATGATGATGTATGGGTGTCGGTCTGTATACAACTTAAAGTATGGATGATGATGATGATGATGGTGTATGGGTGTCTGTTGTATACAACTTAAAATATGGATGATGATGATGATGATGTATGGATGTCGGTCTGTATACAACTTAAAGTATGGTGTCATTTTTCCCTGTCCCGTGTCTAGCAGATATTAACCTTAGCATATTCACATTGACATATGTAGAAACTTACCCTTTTGTGTTATATTTCCACAATGCAACTGCGAGTTGCATCGTCCCACATTCAAGTGGATTGGCATACGAAGTATAGAAGTCACTTGGATTACTTACGTGAATTGCAGACGATGTGCGCACAAAATATTGAAGCCATTCAGAATACGCACATGAATGAGTGTCTTGATGTGCATGCAGAGATTTGTAACCACGCACAATACACGTACACGAATGAGTAACCTTGATTTGCAGTCTTCATGTTCGTGCAAAGGTTAGGAGCCATTTACAAGACGTACGTGAATTGCTAACTTGAACGGGGGCGAATTAGCGTGGGTGTGGGCATCCTCAACCTTTAAGCCATAACATCCATTAGAATTAATTGAAAATTGCCGTTCACGCCCCATCGTAACGTTTATGACATTTGTTTACAATTTCTCTGTCGAGTTTAGCCATTAATGTCGAGGCCGTCGACCTCGATGATGTAGCTCAAAGCAAGCAAGCACCTCCTCCTCCTCCTCCTCCTCCTCCTCCTCCTCCTCCTCCTCCTCCTCCTCCTCCTCCTCCTCCTCCTCCTCCTCCTCCAAGCAATTGCCCTTACGTGGAGAAGTTGCGTCTTGACAGGCCATGCACTGCGTCGTATGTCTTCTCACTGTCAATTTACGCAGTATTATCCAATGGTTGTAATGACACCTTTAATGCCACTCTGTTATTCTCCTTTCATCTTCGAAACGTCAGGTTTAACAACTGTGTTTTTTTTTCTGGTGACGAGGTTGGGTGGGATTTGTTATTTATACCTTGCGCGTTAACTTTGTGTGTGTGTGTGTGTGTGTGAACATTAATTATAGTGATTGGAGATGTAATTGCCACTGGTGTATCGTTATTCGTTAGATGTAATTGGTGCGTCGATGACCTTGGTTGTAGTAATGCCTGCGTACATAAATCAATCAGTTGTAGTTCTGATTTCGAACTACATTTATGGATAATTATACATGATTACGTACAGAAAACTTTTCGCTGACAATAGTTGACATTTTGGTCGTTGATTGTGCAGTTCATATGACCCGTAACACTGTGAAGAATGGCCACGCAGAGCCAACGTGAAGAGAGTGAAAGAGAATTCGACAAAAATAACAGCAAAAATCTGCTGGAGCTCCATGTGGACAGTGAAGGTGTCTTGAGAAGAGGAGGAGGAGGAGGAGAGAGAGAGAGAGAGAGAGAGAGAGAGAGAGAGAGAGAGAGAGAGAGAGAGAGAGAGAGAGAGAGAGGGGGAGCTAAAAAAAATTAGTAGGTGTATCTTCGCTACCCTCATAAATGGTCAGCTCCCCGTGGTCTTATTTATTTACACTTGTGCTCACGTGGTATCCCACATGGCCAGCTTTGTGACAGATGGATGTTTGTGTGTTTAGGAAGAAGTCTGAGTTTTTACGATTGAGGTGGATTCGTTATCGGATTCGTTTTCATTGCCACGCAAAAGTTGAGTACTCGTAAACGAGAGAGAGAGAGAGAGAGAGAGAGAGAGAGAGAGAGAGAGAGAGAGAGAGAGAGAGCCTGAAGCCTTTTATCCCACCCAAACTCCGTCACTGTTTATCCCTAATCCAGGCGATCTTTATTGGAGGTTTATCGGGGCGTTGACGTAGGTCACTTGACTATTTTTTTTTTTTTTTTATTTCCTCGTATACTCATCTTTTCCACATGTTAATGGATTTAATGGACTCTCTTTAGCCGTATACTTGCGTACGCCTTTTAAATGGATTCGATGGGCGAGGAGTGATGATGTAGCTGGAGATTGAATTTCCGTTGGCGAATCTCTTCTTGCCAGCAAGCTGTAAGTTATGTTTACGACCTAGGTGTGATGAATGGTGGGGGAAAGGTTTTGGTTGCTATGTGAGAGAGAGAGAGAGAGAGAGAGAGAGAGAGAGAGAGAGAGAGAGAGAGAGAGAGAGAGAGAGAGAGAGCACTGTGGCATGCTCGGATCGTGCGCCGGCTTTTTGGCACAGCGCATCATGGCTCCAAACCCGAAAATTTTGGGTGTGATATTCCCACGTAGTTTCTTCCAAGTGTCCATATTGTTTGGCCTGCGTTTTTTTTCAGCCTTGACCTCCCAAGCTTCTTTTTGTGTGCGAGATTAAACTGTTTCTTTGCCACCTTGTACCGTTGAGGAATCTGATTTTCTATCGATATTACCGCAGTTATAGGTGCGAAGTTTTGTTTTTAGATTTCGTTGTTGTATATTTAGCATGCTGGATATTATCGAATATTAATTTGACTGGCGCCATCGAAATTTTGGAGTGCATATGGTTTCACTTGCATCCGTTTGATGGGTGAAATCTATCTTTGGATGACCACCCCTATTGATTTATTATCGATGGGTTCACGTTTGGCATTCGACGAAGAAAACAGTAGGAAAATATCTCGCATAACTTGGCTATAGCCATCTGTATTTGAAGGAATTCTCTCTCTCTCTCTCTCTCTCTTCTCTCTCTCTCTCTCTCTCTCTCTCTCTCTCTCTCTTCTGTCTCAGTTTTTGTCCTTTTTGTTTTTTTTTTTTAAGTATGTTATCGCGTTTTAGTTATGACTTTCAGTATGTTCGATTATGTTGTTATTATTACACAAGTTCCTTAGATGACTTAATAACTTTACTTTCGTAATCCCAAAGCGTTTCTTGTAAAAGCTGCAAATGAGGTTTATTGAGATGATAGAGAGGACTCTCACCAAGGTCATCATGAGATGATAGAAAGGAATCTCACCAAGGTCATCATGAGGTGATAGAAAGGAATCTTACCAAGGTCATCATATATGCACTGAACGTGCCTGAGATGAATATTTCTTGCTTGTTTTCTGCTTGTAAAGACCTATTTAGCTAGAGAGAGAGATAATTTGGCAAAAATATTGTGTGAAAATACGTCTTTTGACGCAGCATATTCGTTAAAGTAATATTTTTTCCGATTTCAAGATATTCTTCCAGCTTCATTGATGGAGGTAATTGGTGTTATTAATTAGCAAATGAATAATGGGATTTATTAATGGTCTTATTTGTTAAAGTTTTTCTGTGCTTGATTTATATTAATTGTCGTCTCAAAAACAAAGGTCCTCACTGCCCTAAAGTGCTCTCGATCTAGCTTTAGGTTCAGTACACTAGAATTTCATATCATTTCACTAAATGAAAGTGGTTTTAGCGCAGTGTTTTGAATTAATTTTTTTTTATATTCAACACTTGCTCAATGATTCGCATATGACTAGGTTAAGGTCTTTAGTTGTTTTGAGAAAGGTCACTGCAAAATGGCTTAGTTCTCTCTCTCTCTCTCTCTCTCTCTCTCTCTCTCTCTCTCTCTCTCTCTCTCTCTCTCTCTCTCTCTCTCTCTCTCTCATATGGATCATTAGGAACCTGTGTTCGATCCCCAAATGGGGCAAAGCAAGGAGCGATTTGGAAATATTTTTTTTAAATATCTGGTATGCTTCTGTTAACCTAAATCATTGAAATTGTACACCAGGTTATTATTCATCAGCAGCGGCTTCCAGCTGTGGTAGTGGTACACGAGAGAGAGAGAGAGAGAGAGAGAGAGAGAGAGAGAGAGAGAGAGAGAGAGAGAGAGAGAGAGTCCTGATTTTCAAAATTAACTTTTAGGGTATCCGCGGAGATTGCTTTAACGTAAACATTTTCTGGTCGCCATATACACCTATAAGTACATTTGGAAAATCAGTCGTAGAGCCGTATTTGTTTTACATTATTCGTATTTCCTTTAGTGATATATATTTTTAAGAGGTCAACAGATGCGATGGACAATGATATATATGTTTTCAAGGCAAAGAGGTGCCATGTACTACATATATTTGTAAAATAAATCTAATCCTTCGGGCCAGCCCTAGGAGAGCTGTTAATCAGCATGTGAGAGAGAGAGATTTTTAAGCGAAAAGGGTAGGGGGGATATAGAACGATATATTTTTCAGAGGTAAAGAGAGGGAATAGACTGATATATTTTTAAGGGGCCAAGAGGATATACGCGGATGCATTTTTGAGAAAGATGTTTTCAAGCGAAAAGGATAGGTGATATCAAATGATAAATGTGTGAGAGGTTAAGAGAGAGTATATATTAAGCTATATTTTTGAGACGCAAAGAGGTAGGGTATACTATATATTTTTTATAACTATAAAGAGGAAATATGTTTTTAAGAGGTATCGGTTGGGAATTACTTTTGATCCTTTATTAGTAGGTAAAATTAGATTATAAAATATGTATGTTTTTTTTTTTTTTTTTTTTTTTTAAGGTAAAGGGAGGGATATAAACAAAGAAAGGGGATACGTCTCTTGTAAGAACTTTTCATTTTTCATCTATTATTTTTAACCATGATGATGACATTATTATTATTATTTCATCTGGAGTAAATATCAAACTATTTTCTGTGTAAAGCATATTTGTCCGACCTTCAGTCCTGCGTGGCTGTTAGAACATCGATTAACCTAGTTTTGCTAAATCGTTATTTGGATCGTTTACTGTTCCTTCCTCTGCTGTAAATCATGGTGTGTTCATTCTGCTTAACTTTTTTGTGTTTCGGTTATTTGCAGATCTGTTTAACTTTTCTGTTATTGATGGGCTGAGGGGTATTTGTGTATAATGTGATTGAGTACATAACACACACATGCAAGCATTTATATATGTATGTATATAATATATATATATATATATATATATATATATATATATATATATATATATATATATATATATATATATATATATATATATATATATGATTATCACGATGCTAATAACGACTGCAGCAAAAAATATATATATATAGATAGATAGATAGATAGATTTTTGCTGCAGTCGTTATTAGCATTATGACAGATAAATATTTCTTTTGCTGAAGTCATTATTAGCGTTAAATTCCAAGCTACTATTTTCTCCCAAGTATCTGGCATTTTTATTGCCAGAATTTTAACAACATTATAGAAGTAATCTCGAACCCAGTTATTAAAATCTGCAATTCTTTAGTGTTGAGTGATGAAGGGCGAACGAACGTTCTCCTTAGTTGACACTGAACATGACACTTCGCAGACAGTCTCAAGTGACGTAAGTCTATGGAGAGGGATCGACCGCATATTTGAAAGCAGTTAACGTCAGTTTCCCCTTTTTTTTTTCTGTAAAGATTGTGGCGTTGTTCACCTTTGCGTTGTTGCGATATTCTTCTTTATTATGATGACGTGGAGGCCTTATGATTTTATCACTCTCTACTTACGAGATTAGGTTTATTTTCTGTGACGTTCGCTGTCTCAATTCCTGTCTTGCTATTATACCCGTGGTTTCATGTGACTTAGCGTTGCAGTAACTCTGGTGTGGTAGTTCTTGTCACTTCGTCTTGTCTCTGAAGATTTCTTCTGTGCGAGTTGCCACACCTCACCTTCATCATTGATGGAAATGTAAGTCATCTCTGTAATAATATCATCGTGAATAGGAATAAATTTGCCCTTCAAATGTTTTTAGGTGTTAAATGTATAAATCTTCAGAGTAGCTTCTCATGCTGAGCAGTGGTCAAGTCAATGACAGCAATTCCTCTGTTATAGCCTACATCATCAATGCCATCTGTCAAAATAGCACCATGTCATGTTGTACATGGTATCAATAATCGTAGTTGTTGCCACGACAGCTCATAACAGGTAATCATTCACTCATTATCTCATGGCTCTGCTGTAGTTTCCTGTGCTGGACGTTAGCCTCAAAGCTTACGTGGCCCAATGTGGATTCTATCGTCAGTCATTTCGCCATTCCATATTCCTTCTAATTCTAAACCAATTCTCTATTGTGATTTCTTTTAAGAGCAGTCTTATCGAAGAGAGGAAGTATATTTGTCATCGTATTCACTCACCATTGTTCACATCCATTATATGTAATGTTGAAATGAGTTTCTGATTGTATGTGTAGCCTTCATGTACATACATGGGTATCTTGTCATCCTGGGCCTCAAGCGTTTTGCACATGCGTTTTCCTAAAGTCCTAAGTCATACGGACGCTCACTTTTACTTGCACAGATGGCCCTCTCTCAGCAACAGTTGCGTGTACAAATGGAAATTTCACGAAACATGGAAATTACAATCCAAGCACTTCCGTGTCTAAACCCACGCTGCTCTTCTCCGTCAACCCTTCAGTCATCCCTCTTGATTGTTTCAATTAGAATGATACCCAACGAACTTTTGCGAAACACCACAGTGGCCATCCTCTCACCCCTGTTGCCGGAGGTGGGTCTTTGTTTGACAGCCTGTGGCCTTGGCCATTAGATGACTTAACCCTGGGATTTCAAGGTTCGGGACCGAAGAGTCGAAAAAAAAAAAAATGGGGTACAAAAGTCTTTGAAGCCTGGTTGACTCTCGTCTTTGGTTCTTTGTCGTTGTCACGGTGGCTGTTGTTCGTTTGATTCAAAGTTTCTTGTTTGTTGTGACGTCTTAGTTGTGTGTAAGTTGACTTTGATGGGCTGTTCCTCATTTTTCCCTTTTTTAAGTTTTTCCTCATATCTGAAAGAAATGTTTTACATGTATGAGTTGACTTTGATGGGCTGTTCCTCATTTTTCCCTTTTTTAAGTTTTTCTTATATATGAAAGAAATGTTTTACGTTTAAACCAAAGAATAAGCATAATAAAATAATTAACGGACTAGTGGTGTAATTAACAGTGACAAAATGTACAACAGTATCATTATTCAGAAGTATTGTTTTCCCAGAGTTTTGCAAAATCCTCTCTTTTTAGAGATGCTGATTTCTATTTTGATTTGATTATGTAAAGTGGCGTGGCAGATGGTCTATCGACGCCTCCATATAGAAGTTGCTACGATTTTTTAACCTTATGTTTTTGTATGTATTTATTCTCAAGGTTTTGAAGGAGTTGCTTTTTCTTTTACTCTCCTTTTCCATTATGAAAGTGGCAATAGTAATTATGGTGATTTATCTACTCAGGCGTACTAAAACTCAGTTCAAGGTTATTTCAACAAAAAAGTTGAAAGGAGTCCATATAGCTTTTTTTGTACAGTTTTTTCTTTTCAATTGGGATTTTATGTAGTGTCGTCATCATACCCGTTGTTGTGCTGTTGGGGGACTTGGAAAGTCTCTCTCTCTCTCTCTCTCTCTCTCTCTCTCTCTCTCTCTCTCTCTCTCTCTCTCTCTCTCTCTCTCTCATATAATTACTGGTTCCTTTGATTTTTGCTGCTATGCAATTTACTTGGCTAGAATTTATTTTTCGCACAAAGTCAAGTTTAGTGGGTAGGAGTGTTGAAGGAAAAATCAATATGAAAATTTAATTCTCATGAGAGAGTGGAGAAATTCTCTCTCTCTCTCTCTCTCTCTCTCTCTCTCTCTCTCTCTCTCTCTCTCCGGATGTGTGTGCGCTTCTGTTGAGTTAGTACAGTATTTATATAGTTGCTGGATCACTTTCAGGTTCTATAGATAATCAAATTATATTCGCATTTTGAGGTCATTTTGCATATATTTTTAGGATTGGTGGTAAACCTGTACTTGCACGTATATCGTAGCCTGATTGATGAGATGGAATTTAAGAGAATATTTGATTTTGCAGTTGTAATGGCAATCAGTGATGTCGATGTCCATTCTTTAATAATAATAATAATTTATTATAGTTATTATTATTATGTGACATTTAAAAGGTACATTGAAATAATGATAATGATAATAACGGTAATTATTATTATTATTATTATTATTATTATTATTATTATTATTATTATTATTATTATTATTATTATTATTATTATTATTATAACTGACGTAGTGCTGCAGTGGCAGGTGTTGTCATCAGAATGATGATGACAGATGACAAGAGGAGCGAAAACACAGCACGACGAGGCGTTAAAGTAAGAAAACAAAAGAGACACAGACGAAGCCACATTATGTCCCACACGACTGCTGTTTTCAGTCCGCGTTATCTGAATGTCACTTCGCTTCGGAGTATAATTAAGACAAGACCCGCGGGTACGAAAAATGACCTTTGTCGTATTGGCTCCCGTTCAGAAAATTTCATTTTCCGCTGATCATCTCCTGTGGTGCAGCGCTTTGCTTGCTTGCTTGCTTGCTTCTGCTTGCGCTCTCTGGCGAGGCTCTGTTTAGCTCGCACGTCGCCACCTGGACAGATGCGGCGATTGCTTTAGGAGAAGGAAGGGATGTTTATTGTACCTTTTTGTTGATCATTATTGATGGTGGGGGATTGGTTAATTTGTAGTTTTATTTCGTTAATATTAGCTTCAGATTATATACATACATACATACACACACACACACACACATATATATATATATATATATATATATATATATATATATATATATATATATATATATACACACTGTATATATGTGTGTTATATATGTATATATATAGATTATATATATCTTATATGTAAGTATGCATATATACATATGTATATATATAATGTATATACAGACATACATACAGTATATATATAAATATATAATATATAATATATATTTATATCTATATATATGTGTGTATACTCGTATATATATATGTATGTATGTATGTATGTATTTATGTATGTAACTGATTTTATTCTAGTCCTCTCAGCTTAGTATGGATATTAAGGCCCATATAAACAACAAATACGGGTAAACCATATACTTGACATATTAAAACCTCTTGACTCATTGTGGATCCCATAGTGAGCGGCAGATGGATATTATATGTCGTGATTGATAACATTTTAGGAAATTATGAACGGCCCTTTGCTTGCGATTTGGCCCTGAGTGTGAACCTGAGACGGATTATAGCTCGTCAGGAGGTGGGCGTTGCTGGGTCACTTGGTTTACAATAGGTTTCAGTGTGATCTCGTCTGTGATATTTGGTTCCCAATGATCTTCTGATAGGTTCGTATTATTTGGTTTATTATTGAAGAAGGATTCCAGAATTTTTGTGGCTTGCGAGAAATTCAGGTCATACTGTTAGTTGGAATGATGTCTTTTCGGTTTTCAGGAGCACCTGTCCTCATCTGTTGTAATTTGATGGTTGTTTGTTGTGAATATTGCTGCGTGATTACTCATTTCGTATACTACAGTTATTTTAATGGATGAGGTCATAATTGCCCCTCATAAAACCACGAATTTGTCTTATAAAACTATGAAAGTCATAGTGCTATGACGTGTTTATAAATTTTACTAATAATTGTGGCGTTTGTAACTTTGAAGTACATACAGTTGTTCTGTGTGCTTGTAAATTGTAGTATGAGCTCTTTGGCAAGTCGTGGAGGAAAGAAGTATATGCGACGGTTTAAATTTTGTACACTTTTTTGTAAGATTCTAGGGATATGTTTGTGAGAGAGAGAGAGAGAGAGAGAGAGAGAGAGAGAGAGAGAGAGAGAGAGAGAGAGAGAGAGAACAATACCTTTGCTGGTCATGAGATGTGTAATGTCTTGGATTGATTTATTCATCATGAAAGGAGAGGGAGAGAAAACAGAATTAACTATTTTTTCCTGTATTTTATAACTTTTCACTCGCATTATTCATTCGCAGCCCCGACACTGGGGCTAGGAATGCCCCTTTAAACTACTCTCGTCTGATTTCTTTAATAAGAATAATCGTCAGTATGTAAATACAATATACTTTTTTAAATTCCTCGGATAATAAAAGCTTTGTTAAATATTCCAAACTTAAATTCCTCGGGTAATATAAGCTTTGTTAAATATTCCCATCTTATCGTTATTTTTTTTTTAGTTGAAACGCCAGACGTCAAGCTTTTGTTGTGCTTATCAGTTATTGCATACATAATTACTAGTTTGTTGTATTTAACACTGCTCTAAATAGTTCAGTTTGTGTGTATTTTTACCTAGCCCAGTTGGAGAGATTTACGCTGAATTAACAAGTTCATAAAATGATGTTTGAGTTAACCAGAATTGTTTTCCTTAATTTAGATAGTTAATTGCTGCTATTAGCCCAACATTACTAGAAGTTTGATTTGTGAATTTATATTTGTGGTTTGCGATATAGCGTTATTAGTTTTTATTTGAGTGTGGTTTGCCCACTAACTTTATGGTAATTATTTTTTAGTTTCAATAATGGTGAAATATAAAATTGAATATAATTCTCAATATGTAAATCAACATATGATAATTTTAATGATTTTATCGGGATGGTTATTTTTTGTTTGATGACGAGAGAAAAATCCCCTAGAAGATAGATCTCTTATTGATT
>NC_089788.1:15255501-15268001 GCF_040412425.1 Macrobrachium rosenbergii | reverse complement strand
GGTTTCAAGTCATTTTTAGATGAGAGTGGGAAACAGCGAATTTTAATATCGTGTCATTTTAATCAGTTTTATTTTTTGAGTTGCCATTCAGAGTTAGCGAATTTTAGTATTTAATATTTCATATTTTCAAAATGGAAGATCTCTTATAACTCATAATGCTGGCGGTTTGCTTCAGGAACCAACTGTAATTAGCTTTTATGTCCACCCGGCTACTTATATGCCAGTCTGTCTGCTAATGTTCAAGTATATACTTTTCCCCTTGGCGATAACCTGCGAATGATAGGGGGATAAAGGCTTCATATTAGGCTTGAATCTTCTGCGTATTTAGCCGCTGTTCAAAGTGAGGACTAAGTCAGATCAAACTTCGAGGTCTGAGGACACACAAGACTTCTCTACTGAAAGTCATTTTGTTTGTTCGAAGTTGAAGACTTTCAACATAACCCTAAGATATTAATTTTTAAGAACTAACCAATAAATATGTATACGGAAAACTATTCATACGGTATGGATGTGTCTGTTTTTATTATTGAAAATTAATGCATATTCATAAGAAAAAGTAGGAAACTTGTAAGAAATGTCCGAAGAATAGAATGTCAGTAAGAATAAAATGATAAGAAAGCAAAAGTGATTGAATTAGAGGCTAGTTGTAAAAATTAAAATGATTTAACCAGTATATATATACATACATGCATACATACATACATATTTTTTTCTTTTATTTAAAAATCATATCAAGTACATTTTACAAACAAATACATATCCTGTATATGTAATTTATGTACGAAAAATTTACAAAAAGAAACATCTGAAAATGAATCATACACATCAAAACAATTTCTGTCTGTTTTTCATAAACTTTAAAATGTACAATTAATTAATTAATTGTGGGTTATCTGGCAGTTGAGGTACTTATCTGTAAATTATAAATTAATTTTTTCTTTAAGGAGAGTTTCCATCAAATACCTATCATAACTAAATTTACTTTTTATATACTGATATATTTCATTTATATAAAAATTTGACTGTCTCCCTATCCAAATTGAATATAAGTACCCTGTAGTTAACACAATATACGTGTTATATATTTTTTCATTCTTGAGAAATCTAACATGAAGATCTTAAGCATATTCACACCCTCTATCTTACATATATCACTCAACATTTTCTGGAAAAATCTTGCTATTGGTTTTATAAACTTGCAAAAATAGAATATGTGCAATGTGTACTCTATGTTATCACATCTGTTACAATTATTACTCTTTTTTATCTTAAGCTAAACAGTCTATCATTCGTTGGCAAAGATTCATGGATATATTTGTACAGAAATTCTCTTTCACTTACTCCAAGAAAGTGATGAATTACATTTTTCCAAATACTTGCCCAGTCGAGAAGAGGATAGTTATCCTCAACTCTTGCCTTAACATCCTTACATAGGTACATATAAATATCCTTACTATACATAAAAGGAAATTTCTTACAATTACATATTTCTCTAATAACGTCGATTACTACTGAATAGAATTTTCGGGTATTGTAGGAAACCTCCCCAGGGTAATCAACGTCTATTAAGTAACTTAACCTAATTTTACAATAATATATACATAAACTTATGCCATTATTCAGATCTTTCAAGACAGTAGAAGTTAAAATAGATTTGGCTTTATAAAGTACATTTATTATTCCTACTCCTCCTCTATTTCTTGGCAAACATAAAGTGTTTCTGCTAACTGGCTGATACATTCCTTTCCACAAATATCTGAAGATACATGAATTTATCTTTTGAGTCTCCTTCTTCATTAGTGGCAACGTATGGGCTACATACCACACTTTTGAACAAATTTTAGTGTTGATTATAACAGCTTTTTGAAAAATGGATAATTTTCTCTTGCTCAGCATACCTATTGATATTTCTATTTTCCTAATAACTTCAGTCCAATTTTTCTCCTGAATTGTCTCAAAATTATGATGATAATATATTACTAATATTTTAGTACATTCCACAGTCTTCAACCACTTCACAGGCCAAACATTTCTATTTTTCCACGATCCAATACCCATTATTGAAGATTTTTTCCTATTCAGGTTAGCACCGTTGTTAATTCGAAGTGTTTTGTTATCATTTCTGCTTCACAAATCGACTTGTCTGTTGACACAATAATAGAGGAGTCATCAGCGTACCCTTGTAAGCACACATTTTTATCGTTAGGAAGCTTCAGACCTTCAATATTCTTATTACTCTTAATTGCTAGATACAATGGCTCCTGAAAAACTACGTACAGTAACATAGACAATGGACATCCCTGACGAACAGATCTTTTGATTTGGAAATAGGGGCTAAATATTCCATTTACACAAATACAGCTCTTACATCTTTTATATGAAATACTTAACCAACAAATAAATTCACTAGGAAAGCCAAATTTCTCTAATATTTTAATTATAAATTCAATATTCTATCGAAGGCCTTAGACCAATCTAGGTTTATTATAGCAAGTTTCATATTATTTTGTGAAGCATTGAAAACTATATCTCTAATTGTACTGTTACAATTTACAATGGCCTGTTCTGAACTCACAGTACTGTTCTACTGATGTAATTTTAGTCAGAACAGATTTCAACCTATTGGCTAACACTCTGGCTATTATCTTGTAATCTACATTAAGCAGTGAAATGGAGGTTGTTGCTGTCGATGGATCGACTCCTCCAGGTGACTAACTACTTATCAGTTATAATTCCCCTTCGCTATTATTTGCGAGGTAGAGCGAATTGGTTATTAAGAGACATTTGTTTCTTAATGTCTGTGAATATAAAAAAAAATGTCAGTGATATGTTAAAAATATATGTATTACAGTATTATGATGGCCTATGCTCATTATAATATATATATATATATATATATATATATATATATATATATATATATATATATATAGAGAGAGAGAGAGAGAGAGAGAGAGAGAGAGAGAGAGCGAGAGAGAGAGAGAGATATTTATGTCCCAAAACGGAACGAGATGATTGTTGTAAGATGGCTGATATGCGCAGATGAATGTGAAGGACGTCACATTGCAATTGCTTTGTGTAACTGTACCTACCTAATCGTTACATAAGAATCCTTCCAGAGGGCACCCTATATTTGGTAATGCATCGCCGTACTAGGCTATTTGCACCCTATATTTGGTAATGCATCGCCATACTAGGCTATTTGCACCCTATATTTGGTAATGCATCGCCATACTATTTGCACCCTATATTTGGTAATGCATCGCCGTACTATTTGCACCCTATATATGGTAATGCATCGCCGTACTATTTGCACCCTATATTTGGTAATGCATCGCCATACTATTTGCACCCTATATTTGGTAATGCATCGCCATACTATTTGCACCCTATATTTGGTAATGCATCGCCGTACTATTTGCACCCTATAAATGGTAATGCATCGCCGTAATATTTACATCCTATATTTGGTAATGCATCGTCGTACTCTTTGCATCCTATATTTGGTAATGCATCGTCGTACTATTTGCACCCTATATTTGGTAATGCACCGCCGTACTATTTGGCAGTATTGATGACGTACCGTATAATGACAGCGTTTAACCAAGCAAATGAGTCCTTTTCTTATTGTGAATTAGAATTTCGGTTACCTAGGGAGTTGATTTTTTTTTTCCATCCATACTTAGGCAAGCTTGGTCGACTACGTTAGAAATGCTTCAAGTTTTCTGTTCCTTGTACAATGACAACCACAAGCCATCGCATTTCAATTTGAAGTGTCGCAGAGCAGGCATTGAAAAGGCTGGAAGTATGGAAAATCCTCCCTCCTGTTGTAAATTGTAGTTATAACTTCCACTTTGTGAGTTAATGTGAGCTGTACCCCACCTTCAGTTTTAGTTCTCTCGGTTCGTTGAGAACAATCGGGAATCAGCTTTGAGACTTCAGGGCTCAGGAAGATTTCGGTCCTTTGAACCCCAAAGAGTTATGGTAAACAACTTTGAGAGCATCTAAGGGAATGGAGCCTTAGGCGCTTTGCTTCTCTTTGAAATTCGTCTGTTTCTGTGCTGGCGCGAGTCCATGTATATATATATATATATATATATATATATATATATATATATATATATATATATATATATATATATATATATATATATATATATATATATATATATATATATATATATATAGAGAGAGAGAGAGAGAGAGAGAGAGAGAGAGAGAGAGAGAGAGAGAGAGAGAGAAAATGTGGAGCGATTTCATTATTTGAAGTCCGTATAGGTGTGTGAGGTAAAAGTATTTTTGAATTGCCGTGTTTAGGCATAATTTAACAACACTCTCTCTCTCTCTCTCTCTCTCTCTCTCTCTCTCTCTCTCTCTCTCTCTAATCAGCTCAGTGGTCCGGTAAAGCTAAAGTATACTTTTCTCTCTGACTCAGCACTTGTTGAATACCAATATGGTTTTTGCACTCAAACACAGACACACGTAACTATTTGTCCAAAGAAAATTCAGATATCCGTAATTAACAAAATTTTTAAAATCAAGTGTTTGTGGTAGCATACTCTCTCTCTCTCTCTCTCTCTCTCTCTCTCTCTCTCTCTCTCTCTCTCTCTCTCTCTCTCTCTCTCTCTCACAGATACTTGTAGAATACCCAAAGAAACTTTCATTAGAGACAGAGAATCTGCAATTTGGAAAGCATTTTTCCGTTAATTTCAAATGCCATTTTTTGTGTATTAGGCTACAGTACAGAGGAATTTCCAGACGTCAGAAAGACTAAATAAATTTATGGCAAATTTAATTGAACATAAGTTGTTGGAAAATGTTTGAAGACAACAAATTTACTGGCAAATTAGAAGATAATTATAAATTACTCTAACGCTTCATGAAATGTCTCTGTATTATAAAGTAATTTTAATTAAAACAGGGCAAGATTATTATCATTTAAAAGTTATTATCATTTGACGAGACATCATTCCACCTTGAAAGGCATTGCATGACGTCATGCGAAGAGTTTCAGATGTCCTGTCCTGCTGGAGACGCCCGGAAATGGGACGAGACCTGCAGACGTGATGTGGGCCAGGCGAGAATTGGGAACTGTGGACAGAATTCGCTATCATGAGTCTTGGCTGCGCTTTCAGGAAGCACTCCATCACTCTCATTATTTTTCCCCTCTTTATTTTGAATATTTTGGATTGATGACCTGGCAAGCTAATGGTTTCATTTTGGGGGAGGGGGTGGAAGTGGGTATTTTTGCTAGGTATGACTGATGGTGCGACAAATGGTTCTCTTCAGATCACAGCACCTGTTAAGTGTAGTAAATCTGTTATTCATGGCTAATTATTTGTATCATAGAGCGAATGCGACATTTATCTCAGGTCACGAGCTTAAATGTTAAGGTTACTCGGAAGAAATCTCGGAATTTCAGCTTATTCTTGATCAGGTTTGTTTGCATACCATCATCATGAGGTATTTTTCCAGATTATCCTTTTAGAAGTGATGGCTTTTGCTGGTAGATATCTCAGATTTGACGATAAGAGTAAAATACAGTTCTGTTTAGACGAGAAATTTTATGACATTACTTTTACTTGTAGTTTACCCCTGATTTGTTCAAATGAAAGCCATACTTACACTGTTAGTCTTATAAGTAACCCATGCAGACCCCCAAACCAAAAAGTTTATAGGTATTGTATTCAAAGAATAGTTTAGTGTGATAGATGAACGGTGCCTTTCGAATAGAATTACCGTGTAAGTTATAAGTATTAGAATAACAAAGTAACACCTCGACGAAATAGAATGACAGAGTTAAGTTATTAGGAGATCAACAAATGTTAGCTGAGCTCTGTACTATATTCATGTGGTAAATTTACAAAACAGAAACAGACAGCGTTTAAACAGAAATGGACACAAACCGGACAAACATACTGAGAATTCATTTAAATGAGATTCTCAAACAGTGATTAAACTTATTACGTAGAAGGAAATCATTGGAACGGGTGTATGACTCGGAGATGGACTTTCTAACGCCTAAGTCAAGTCATTGGTTTGCCGGCCATTTCTGAATTTCAGTTGTGTTTTCGAGAGAGAAAAGCTATAGAGTTTTTTTTTATTTGTGGTTAGAGGGTCAAGTTTAGTAGTTGTTTGGCGAGCTTTGTTATTTTAAGGGCAAACGATGTTTGCTTGGGGTTGGGAGAAGGGGGAAGGCATAAGGTTTTTCAATATGTAGATAAAATTTTTCTTTACCGCCTTAGGTAAACATGAGAATTCTCGATTGATAGATATCTGACAGTATTTTCACTTAATTGAACAACGAATTAAGTCTCTCTCTCTCTCTCTCTCTCTCTCTCTCTCTCTCTCTCTCTCTCTCTCTCTCTCTCTCTCTCTGTCCTCTACCTTGCCGAGTACACTTAATGAATATACGCCTTCCTGCTGTTGCTATGCTGAGTGCAGTCTTGGTTGTGGCCTTACAAAATTGACTTAAATGCGCAAATCATCGCCGGAGAGCCTCAGTCACTGTAGGCGAAATTACTCTTCATTCATGACATTATTCCTCTCAGATGTGGATGATTCTTAAGCTTTTTGAACCCCCACCCCTCTCTCCCTCTCAAGATACTCCCCTTGGTGTCTGAATTATGAACCCATGCGCTCGAAAACAATTACATTACATTCTTCTCACACGATCCCGTGAGGGTCATTACTTTTAAGTGTGACTTTACATCCTGTTACGACATTAGAAAGTGTTACGTGATGAGGATTAGTAATGGCTCTGAATAACGCCTCTGCCACCTCATCCAATACCCCTCCCCTCCTTCCTCCTCCTCTTCCTCCTCCTCTTCCTCCTCCTCTTCCTCCTCCTCCAAGCCGACCATCAGGTCGCTTATGTATGCACTATAAGCCTGTGCCTGCTTCAGTTTGGGTAATTTTTCATTTGGGGATTTGTAAGTTTGTTTACTTGAGTTTTCTTTCTCTTGTTATTTCTTGTGTATAATAACTATTATTTGATGGTTGTTTGAATGTATGGAGCAGTTATTATTATGATTATTATTATCATTATTGTTATTGTTGTTATTATTTTAACAGTACTGTGTTTATTAATAGCGGTTTTCTTACACTATTAACGAACCAAGTCATCAGTGCAGCATCTTCGGGGGACATATTCGTACATCCTTGAAAGAGATTAGGAAGCATCTCTCTCTCTCTCTCTCTCTCTCTCTCTCTCTCTCTCTCTCTCTCTCTCTCTCTCTCTCTCTCTTCTCTCTCTTCGGAGGGTTATTAGGTATTTTAGACACTTTAAATCCTCTGATATCAAAGCACGTAGAATTTCCCTTTCAGAAATACGATCATTTGGTCTTCGTTTTCTGATCATTGCTCGTTAAATTTGTCATGGTACCGTATTTTGTAAATATCAGAGATGTGTTAATTTTTTATATTTTCCAAAGATGATTGTCGGTTGTTTTGTGAGCGAACCAGTTAAGTCATCCTTATGTTAGCGAAGCCTTTCTTTCTAAGCCAGTAAGTCGTACCTCAGGGAACCAGCTAAGCCATTCTGTAGTGAACCAATTTGTTACTCTTTAGTGTCCCCTAACGTCATTGTTTGGTGACCCAATGAAGCCATTCTTAAGTGAGTCAGTCAAGTTTTTTAAAGCCAGCCAGTAAAGTCATTCTTAACTGAGCGAGTCAAGTTTTTGAAAGTGAACCAATAAAATGTCATTCTCAAGTGAATTAGTCAAGTTATTTGAAGTGAGCCACTAAAGCCATTCTCGAGTAAAGTTTTTTAAGGCAAGCCAGTCGAGTCATAGTATTCTGTATTGAGCCAATCAAGCCATTCTAAAGTCATGCCAGAGTGAACCGGTAAAGCTGTTCTAAAGTCAGTGGATAATGAATGGCGCTCCATCTGGACAAACTTGAACTAGCTTCACCTGATGATGACCCCCAAGAGTCGTTCAAACGAATCCAGCTGTCCGCGAGGAGAGCCGGCCGGAAATGTTATTAAAATTTGAACGTGAAAAACGATCTTTATAATAAATCATCTTATCAGGACAGCAGAGTTCCTAACAGTACATATATATATGTATATATATATATATATATATATATATATATATATATATATATATATATATATATATATATATATATATATATATATATATATATATATATATATATATATATATATATATATATGTGTGTGTGTGTGTGTGTGTGTGTGTGTGTGTGTGTGTGTGTGTATGTGTATGTGTGAACCCATAGTCAGACCAGAGTGAACTTGCAAAGGTGTTCTAAAGTCAGTGGATAAAGTGATTATTCCCTCCCTTGTGTCTGGTAGCCTTTGCTTCTTCAATAAACAGATTGAGTAAATGGCGCATTCTTGGATAATCAAGTACTTTGAAAAAGGTAATTAAATTGGCGAATCATCAAATTTATCTCTACCAGATTTGCTGAACGGCGGCGCCATTATGCAGTAAATGCCTTTCGCTGTAGAATTTTTCAGTCCCAGAGGTCCTTCATTCCTCACACCTGTGGACTGTGGAACCGTCTCCCTGAGGATGTCGTGCATTTGGAACTTCAAAAGTTCAAACGAAGATTTGATGCATAGTTACTGCCCTGATGCAATTCTCTTTGCATTTTGATAATTTACTTACATTTCTATCTATTTATTAATATGTTAATTTATTTTTTCCTTTTTAATTAGTGAGGTCTCTGCTATCTATATTTCTCTTTTCCTCCTCTTCTTTGTAACTAACACCATATTTTTTAGAAGCCTAAATTTCAAGTCAGTGGCCCCTGTGGGCCTGTTCCAATTAATACGGTTCATCTTCTGAGTAATTCATAGTAATAATACTGTCTTAAAATCATTGAGCCACAGAAGCCAGTCAGCAATTTCATTCCAAGGTCACACTGTGAGGAATCGGTTCAGGCTTCCAACTTGTGTCAAGGGTGGCTTACACAAGATTGTCCGACAAATCCCACTTTGGGTACCCTTGGCAGTGCCAGATGGGACGATACAATCAGTGTTCATCGCTTTTATATCTGCGAGCTTGTCTTGAGGGCTGTATTTTTCTGGGTACTGTTAAATGGCTTAATATATGCAAACTTTTCATAGGGGTTGTGTTTGTAGGCATATTTGAAGGGATTTGATATTTGCGAGTTTTTTTGGGTCTGTCTAAGCTTTTACAAGAGTTAATATTGGCTAGATTTCCTGATGTGCTGAATTTGTGGCTTTTTTTCCAGCGATTTGTTTTTGCGCGTGTGTGTGTTCATGGGCGTGTGCTTTTTTCCTGTCGTTTTCTGTGTCGTCATCCCTTAGTTCGTCTTCTTGTCCTTCGTTGCTGGGTGTTATTTCTCTTTCCAGTTCCACTCTTTCTGTTGTGGAGAGCATTAAAAGCTTAATGTACCGAGAATCTCTTTAACACTAAGGTTATAGGATTTTGTTTAAAAGTGGAATGTGTTTCTATAATTGCCTGTTTAACGTATGTCCTCTGTATGAATGGATTTGTATCTTGTCATTATCTATCATCTGCCAAGCATTCTTTTTTGCTAGGTTTCCTCTTCCAATTTGAGAGTATATTGTCATTGTTTTCTTTTTTATTCTATTGCGTTAACTCCATGCCTTTTTTCCATGGTTTGGTTCTTTTAAAATATTCAAAGTTTGTAACTCCATGCTTCATTTAGTTTTAGAAAATTCCCGTGTAAATTGTAATGAGCACACGTGTGCTGTGAGGATAAATTAAAATCCCCTTGTTTTTTACAAAATAATCAAAAGCAGTAAAATGCACCGGTTTCGAGACCAACTGGTCTCTCTGTAAATTATTACAATTATATTGGTCTCCTTTGTAAATGATTGCAAAATATTAAAATGAAAGACGGAAAGTTACCCATGTTAGAAGAAAACTTCGAAGAAAGATAATAACCATCTTTGGCCTTTACCAAACTGCCATTCTAAAAACCCAATTGTTATTCATTCAATGACATGACTGTCTTGTCAAGGTTGGCTGCCTGGGTTACATAATAGACAATAAACTGTCAAATGTGTAGTTATCATCATTTAAATTACGAGTACAGCTTCAACTATTTCTTTTTGCTGTGTATTTTTTGTTTTAAAAAGCAATTTACTCTGTTGCCAGTCACCACTAAGGTTATTTGATAATATATACCTAAATAAAGCATTATTTGCATGTAACCTTTTTATTGCATATCTATGTTCCCTCAGTCTCTGATCAGCAGATCTTCCTGATTTCCGTATATAAACATTTGTACAATCTACACAAGGGACAAAGTGCCCCCTTTATTGTTTCCATTCTCCGTATTGCTGTAATTACTCAGACTTTTATCTAGTATACATGGATAGTTGTAAACAGCGTCAACATTTATTCTTAAATCAGACACCAGTCCATTACAATTGCGGTTTGGTAGGATAACGTCAGTTTTCTATTAATTTCCCTTTCGACTGTTAAGGGATAAAAAAGATATTCGTGCTTTTAGATGCGCCTTGTCAATAAAATAATTAAGGTACCCTAATTTCTTAAAACAAGAAGAAATGAATATTACTTATCAAAAAAAAGCCATGGCCTACATATCCAGTATGCATGTAAAAAGAGGGACGTTAAAACTGACCATTTAATTCTGTTTAAAAGTAACGGCTATATAAAGTAAATTTATTTGTTTATAGTAAATTTTTTATGTAAATGTTGTGAGATGTGGACTTTTTTGAAACCATTGTAAAGAACATTGAGAGGGGAGATGTAGGCAAGAGCCTTGCTTTGCCACAGTAGCTAACAACCGGTCTAATTTTTACTCGCATTTTTCCCTTTTGATAAAGATAATTGCCACGTGACTTCCATGAGACTCAGTTTGTACACCATTCAGTATTTAATTTTTGGAAAATGTTTTATAAGTGCTTTTTCCATATCATTACTTTTATCAAATACTATCATAATTCAACTGCGTGGTAGTTAGAGGTGAGTTTTGTGTTAAATAATTCTGTTGTTTTTATGATGCCTCTCTGCCGCACATAATGAATTAATCCAATATGATATTAGGGTATTTTAATTGCAGAGCCATATTCCTATTTAAATCTATTTCATCATCGTTATAGTCAGGGCTACTTAGACCTAATACTCTGAAAAACCTGACGTGGAAACTGACATCTTTAATTTATTGGTTTGGCCAGAATGAAAATGTGTATGGAGGTAAATCTTGGTAGGTATTCTGTATGCACTTTATTTAATTCCAGTTTTGCCCATACGTATTAGACGGTCATGAAAAGGAAGACTACAGTTGTTTTCCATTCCCATAGCGAATGTCATCGAGGGCACCAAGTCATTTAATTATCCAAAGTAAGTATTTATATTTATGGTCCTTAGCCAGATAAAATGACGTCATCATATCCCCAAAATCTGACGTTGCGAGGGTGTGTGTGTGTGTGTCTGTGTGTGTGTGTATATATATAATATATATATATATATATATGTGTATATATATATGTATATGTTTATGCATATATGTATATTATATATATATATATATATATATATATATATATATATATATATATATATATATATACATACATACACACACATAAACATGATTGCTTCGCTCCTGCATTGTACCGACAGTGCTTTCAGTTTAATATCAAGGTTATCATCATTATCGCTCTTAGCAAAGCTATCCTGAATTAGTTGTTCAGTGTAGTCCTAATTGTTTTAGCTCTTGATTAAAATGATTTTGATTGCTCTGTCCGGATATCTTTTTTGTTCGTCTTCACGGCTACTTTGTGATTTTAGCTGATTCCCTAAGTTTATACTTTTAAACAAGGAAGAAGATTATCGTTCTTGTTTTAATTTAGTCACTGATTAATTCATATCCCTTTGTGCGTTTCAAGATAGTTATCGGACCTGCGGACAGTGAATTTATTTGTTACGTAGTATCTTACTTGATTTCAAGTTATCGGGCATGCAGCGATGTTTGTACTCAGCGTCCTTTATCCTTGGTAAAATATAATTTGAAGTTCTTTGATATTTATGTACCGATTAATTATTTAACTAGTTATTTTCTTGGTCGTAGCATTAATGAGATCAGCCAGCTGGGATTTTTTTTTTTTCAGCATTTTAAAATTCAGGGTTTGTTTGACGCTGTAGTTTTCATGGAGATTATTTTCACTCAAGGTTAGACCCGTGGCACACTTTTTCTATCCTCTTCAGTATTCAGGTGAAGTTATTGTCCTCAGGTAAGAGATGAAAGCAACATTCGACTTTGCTAATTAGTTGCTTCTGTTATCAGAGGATTCAAGAGTGAATATTTCAACAATTTGCCTAATAACTTGAAGAAAACTGTGACGTGTTTCAGAAAGTTTTCTTTACCACAGTATTTTTGCAATGCTTAATAAGAGTTGTTGGCGAAGGTTATCAGATGGGATTTAAATTGAAGGGGTAACTTCCCGATGCCTTTTGTTTTATCGTGATCATGACCATCATATTCAGGTAATTAGTTGAAGAAAGCTG
>NC_089788.1:15245501-15253001 GCF_040412425.1 Macrobrachium rosenbergii | reverse complement strand
TAATTTTGCAGGACACGAAACAAAACTTAGATCGGAGCAAGTCGGTATTCTAACTTTAACATGCGAGCTCTCTTTTCTCACTCTTTTTTGCTTTACTTTTTCTATTGTGCGTTTTATCGAACAGCTGGTGTGGTGGCTTGGTGGGGTTGGCAACTTCATTATTATAAATCTTTCGGTACGAGTGTTGCAATTGCCCGGCGAGTATCTTCAAGGATAACCAGTGGATAACTACTATTGCTACAGTTACGGGGGAGGGACTGAGCCCCTCCTCTCTCTCTCTCTCTCTCTCTCTCTCTCTCTCTCTCTCTCTCTCTCTCTCTCTCTCTCTCTCAGTTAAAAGGAACAGCAAGGAACCACCAAGAGATACTACTGCAAATCACCGTGACTTTGACAGACTCTCTCTTCTCTTACTCTCTCCCTCTCTCTCTCTCTCTCTCTCTCAAAGCTACCGAATTTTAATATCGCCAGCTTTGAATGTTTACGTTTTTTATTCATATATATCACAGTTCCATGCTTCTATTTTTTTTATGTATATTCACGACGAACTAATCTATTAGATTTTATAAATACTTCACACTTATCGACGACGGAGGAACATAAAATATATAACAATAAAGGTAAACTTTACACCTATAACAAAACATCTGTACGTTCTATGCCTTGTTGCTTTTCCTTCTATTTTCTATGAGATTTAACTTCTCTTTGTTAATTCACCTTTACTTGACTTCCATTTGTTTATTTCTCCGTTTTCTACGTTTTCACTTAAGACATCCTATTCCGTAGGTGCTGCGTTCCCAAGTTAATGGAAGTCTAAGAATGTTTCAGACGAATCTTGTTTATTATTATTCACATTAATGATGATAATTTGCATTTCTCTGCCTGCACTTATCTTCCTTTGAGCATATGATCTACGTAATTGTCAAAAAGAATAAAAAATAGAAGTAATTAATTCAGAATGTGAAAATAACGCATTAACAAATCACTAGACATGAGGCACACGATTTATCTCGTTACTCCCAGGAACTTGCTTATGTTTAAGTAGCATTACCTAGAACACAAAAATGATCTTTTCAGACAACATGCCGAAAGTAGGAAAAAAACATCACTTTATCATTCTTCCAACAACCTTCTCTGCGTGATCCTTTTTATCTTCCTCCCCTTGTAGGTCAACTACACACTTACTTGAAGCTCGCAGCCTGTTTTACCATAATGTGCACAAAGGGGATTGAGTACCACCACGCCCTGCGCAAACCGCCAGAGGAATGACATAATCCACAAAAATGGGGTTGAGGGATTCTAATGGTGGTGGTGACGACAGCCGTGGCGATGAATATGATTTGAGGACGCCTACTTGAGAATCTCTAGATCTGATTTTATTATGCACTGAGTCATTCGTCTTCACGTTGTGTACATATTATCTAAATTCAAGATTCAGTGACGTCAGAGGCACTGAAGTTGTACGTCTCTCTCTCTCTCTCTCTCTCTCTCTCTCGTTACTTAAATTGAACAACAAAGCGCCGCCAAGGGGTACTGCTGCAAATCATCGTGACTTCAACAAACTCTCTCTCTCTCTCTCTCTCTCTCTCTCTCTCTCTCTCTCTCTCTCTCTCTTCGGGTCTTTTACTTTAAGGGAAACATGTTTGTTGTTCAAACATGGAAGTGTAGTTTTGATACAAAAACACAGTCTATAACAACACATTGATACACATACTAGCCACTGCACACATCGATACACACACACACACACACACACACCAGCATGTAGATACACATGCACACACTTGGATAACACACATCGATAACACACACACACACAATCGAAACACAGCGGGACAGATATATAATCTCCTTGAAAACAAATTTAATCCCAATTTAAAAATTTGTCGCTTATTTACTAATTTTATATTCTGAAATCTTAGAAAATTATTAGCTTTAATCAAATTCAACCTGATTTGAAAAACTGCCCTTATTTGCTCGTAAACATCATTACGCTTCTTAATTTAGATAATGAATGGGGATTGATACTGCATTCCGGAAAATTACATTCACGACACATTCACGTACGAGAAGTAAACAAATTATTCACAACAATTATACAACGGTCCTCGAACCTGTAAGCAGTGACTAATTTGGAGACCAAAACATAATTTACGGAGGCAAGGCGTTATCTCATCGAAATCCTTTATGAAGAGAGAGAGAGAGAGAGAGAGAGAGAGAGAGAGAGAGAGAGAGAGAGAGAGAGTTTCTTATGTTGTGCCCCACCCCCCTTTCTTTTGCGTATTCACAGTACAGCTGGTACCGTGTATCACATTGCGTTTGTCTAAAGTCATTCCAAGGGTAATATCATTATTATGTATTTGCGACTCAAGTGGGTACATGCACCAGGAGATTGGTGGGGGGTGGGGGTTGGGGGGATGGGGGAGTATTGCTAGAGATTGCGTCATCCACGGAGTCAGGGCAGCTGGATGTTGTCGTCATTGCCGCTTTTTTTTTTCTTTTACTTTTTTTTTTTCATAAAGTCTTTTGGGGTTTTGTAACCTCTGAGCGCCACGCAGTCTATGCTTTTCGCTTACATGGTAGTCTGCGTGTCATGGAATGTGTCTTTGGAGATGACATTTGTATTTCTATGCTTTTCTTTTTGTTGAATGACTCAGTTTTGTTTTTCTTTTGTTGGTATTTTTATTGATTTTTTTTGGGCTACACTTGCTCAGTTTGTTCTTTGATACATATCAAGTCACTTCTTACCCAGTGGTTAGCGTAATTCTTTATATTCCTTCTAAGATTGTTTGTATTTGTTTTCCGTTATTCTTCATTTGTTTACCAAAGAAGACAATTGTCTCACAAGCTTCCCCGTTTAATCCAAAGCAAACTGACTAAAATATCCTCTTAAGTTGTGTTTTTTATAAAAATGATAATGTTGCGTTTTCAGTATTTGCGTAATATTTGTTGGATTTGAGAATAATTAGATTTTAGCTTTACTTTTACGTTACTTTAATTTTACTTGTGAATTATGGTATCCAATAAAAAATGTATTTTGGTTGTTTTTGGAAAGCAATGCTGATATTTCTTGTGATATGGCTGTTGTAAGATATAATTTTAGTGAATATAAATTAAAAATATTCCAGCTTTTAGATATTATTTAATTTTCTTCATACCAAATTAACGATAAGAAGTGTCAGATCAATTTTTAATGTTTCATAGATTTTTCCCTTCTGTAAATTTTCAAAACAAGTTTGTTTTGTGAGACAAATCTACAATACTTGAATATCCTTTTTTTTTTTTTTTTTTTTTTTCTTGAGTAACTTTTGGGGACCTGTAATTTATCATGTGTGCAGAAATATTTGAGCGGCTGTCACTTGGTGAGTGAAATATTTTCTATTTTGTAATTCATCTCAAAAACGTATATTTTTAAAAAAGCAATATAATTGGCAGTTATTACAATGTAGTCGTACATCATAATTTACATTTAAAAGGTCTCTAAACAAATGTGCAACTCATGACAATATTTTCTCAATTCCAAAATATATGTCTTTTAATATTTTGAGGAAACAACGAATACATTTTTTTTTTTCATAATCTTGATTTTCTATCGAAGAGTTAACATTTTTAAAGAAACTATAAACCTTCCCAAGTCATTCAAGTATTTTACCTGTAGTTCAGAATTTTTGAATCTTGAGAGCGTTTTAACGTAGTGTATTTTTCTTTTCAAAGAATCGTTAAAACTTAACGTTCATTACGGTATTTTCGTGTAATTAGAAATTTAATTATTGAATGAATTTTTAGTGAAAAGTTTTTCTGAAAGAAACTGAAACCAAAGCTTTTGTTCAATATAAAAAAATACTTTTTTGAACGAGTAATGGTAAAACTTATCAGTCAGTACATTACTCTAGTTCCATTATAAAATTGAATTATGTAATTATTGAATGAAATTTTTAGCAAAACGTTTATTTTTCCGTTAAGAAACAGAAACAAAAGGTGTTGTTGAGCTACAAAAAAGTTACCTTTCTGAACGAGTGGTTAAAATTATCAGCTAGTATAATATTTTCCTTTCATTCTAAAATCAGAATTATTTAAATTATTTAAAAATTTTATAGGAAACTGAATTTATCGAGTCGCTTTTCGAAGAGTCACCGTGACCTTTTTCAAGTCGAGAGCAGAGACAAGAGCGAGAGAATGTCATCATCATCATCATCATCATCATCATCATCTTCATCATCATCACCAAGTGCACGTTCTTCCCCAGCGGCCATTCCTGGAAGCTGATGGAAAACGATTCGCTAACGAGGATTTTCCTTATATGCTGGAAGTCGTGTCACACTGTTCCAGACCAGGGAATACAAATGGCTGTCTTACGAGGGCGCGGGTATATATGAATTGGGTCTGTGATTGGCCGGGGACTTCAATCGTTTTCAAAGGAACTTTCCGTCGCTTGTAAAGGCTCATACTTTGGAAGTTTTTCTCATGGGGATGTTATTATTGATGGATAGTTTTCTTTAAAAGGAAACGACTGAGATGGCTATTTGTCTGTCCGCCCTCAGATCTTACAAACTCTGTTGATCATCCACCCCTCAATCATCAAACGTACCAAATTGCAGCCCTCTAGACTCAGTAGTTTTTATTTTATTTCAGGTTAAAGTTAGCCATGATCGTGCGTTTGACATCGATATAGGTGCCACAACACAGGCCACCACCGGGCCGTGGCTGAGAGTTTCATACAGCATTATACGCTGTACAGAAAACTCGATTGCGCAGAAGAAACTTCGGCGCATTTTTAACTTACTGTTTATGTAAATATTGTTTACGATTTTTTAATCGATATTACCCTGAACAGTTCCGTGTATGAAATATGGATTATGTATAAGGATTTTGTTTTTTATTTCTTTCATGACGACACAAACATTTTTATTTTTCGAGCCTTTTTGGCTAAGTTTATAAGTGATTCGCTTTATTTATGTTGTAGCTTTTGATTACGGTATTTTTTTTATACAGTTTTCATGTTGTGAATTTAATCAACGTTTTCTGATTATTTTCCTCACGGAAAATATTTTTGAGTTGTAAGATTTTTCGAATTTGATTTAGGTGTTATTTGATGGACTCTCCTAGTTAGAGTACCTAGCTGACGTCTGTCTATTGTAATTGTCGGAGTTTCCTGTTTTTTGGCGAAACCGTTTTTCAATTTTTAGTTCGGATATTTCAGGTACAGTTAAGAGCTGTATGTGAAAATGTTTTTCAAGTAAAATATCTGACAGCTTAAAAAAGTAGTAGCAAATTATTCTCACTTTGCCTCAGAACATGACTCGCTCTCTCTCTCTCTCTCTCTCTCTCTCTCTCTCTCTCTCTCTCTCTCCGCAAAAATAAAAAAAAAAAAAAAAACTGAGAATTGGGAATCTCGTATGGACAGTTAAATGCGGCAGTTGCGAAATCGCCATAACTCGTCTCTTGAACTGACCTCGTTTCACCCAACAATTATCCCGGCCTCCTTGCGTACTCTCTCTCTCTCTCTCTCTCTCTCTCTCTCTCTCTCTCTCTCTCTCTCTCTCCACGTGGCGCGGTGGTAATCTGCTCGTAAACTGGCAGACCAGCGTTCGATACTGCTGGAGCAGGACGATGAAAGACGATATTGTCTCATTCCCTCAAGTTCAGTAAAATAGGTTCCACGTTGTCGGTCGACGCTGGTGTGGAGAGAGAGAGAGAGAGAGAGAGAGAGAGAGTACCAGGCTTGAGTGTTCATTAGGCCTGCACCTTCAAAGTGTCTACCATGAAAACGGACGGCACTCTACGAGTTAATCATTACCACACAGATGTGAAACCATTCATTCTCTCTCTCTCTCTCTCTCTCTCTCTCTCTCTCTCTCTCTCTCTCTCTCTCTCTCTCTCTCTCTCTCTCTTCCCCAGCACAAACACGCACTCATTTTCCTTTTAAAGATGATGGTGCAAATGCAGGGCAATTGGTTTGCATTTGAGGCGTAGAAGTGCACAGTCTCCGAAACCTGTGTGATTGAGCTTAAAATCAAGATTGCATTTTACTACTTGAATGTTCCCGTGTGATTGCATGTTCCTATTATGATTAAATCAACTCAAGTATATTGCGTTATAACTGATTCATATGACTCGAATGCCAAAGAAAATTCACCATTTGCTGCGACGTATGAAACCGTAGGTTCCTTCTTGAAGGGTGAAAGTGGCCCTATAAGGTAATTTTTATAGTATTTGAATGTATGTATATAATATATGTACACATTATATACATTATCTATCTATCTATCTATCTATCTATCTATCTATCTATCTATCTATCTATCTATCTATCTATCTATCTATCTATCTATATATATATATATATATATATATATATATATATATATATATATATATATATATATATATATATATATATATATATATATTCGAGACATTTCATTTTTATATTCAGGATGGAACACCACATACGTTATTCTTTAGGTAATTTAATATTATCATGTGTTAATAGTTGCGTATTTATGTTGCATTTTAATTCCATTATATATGATTTTTTGGAGATGCCCAGATTATTATTAAGGCCATCAGTTGCCGTTTGAAGTAACGTCATCCATCGATATTTAAAGTGTCAAGACTCCAGGCCTTCGCTCTTGTCTTGAGTGTCATTTTCCCAGGTGCAGTTCTAAGTCAGTTTTCGACAGTTTTAATCAAGTTTAGGACAGTTGAAAAGATATTACGTCAGGGTATGTTTGAAATTCATTTTTCAAGGAGAAGTGGTTTTAATTTTAATTTTTACGAATTGCTTTCGTAAGTACATTTGTCAACAGTTTTGAGAAAACAAGTAAGCTGCTATGTTTTTGGAAACGAGTTTTTCAGTAACTGAGTTTTTGACGTTCATATTCAATGGAATAACTTTAGAAATATATGCAGCATTAATTTGAGATATTTTTGAAATTTATTGCATTTAACGTCAGTAAGCTAGGTGTTGTGACGCCTGTTATAATAGCCACAAGTATTGTATTTAAATTTAAGAGAAAAATATCGTTTATATCGGTTTCGGCTTTACTCTATATTAATGTTATGCTTGGGTGATAAATTGTAGTGTGTATATTAGGAATGCTTATTCCGAGACCCAAGGTCTCGATGGATTTACATAATTGTGTTTGGAAGACTTCAGTTTGTCTTCTTGAGTCCCTCATAGGTGTCAAATTCGGTCACCGTTGGCGGAAAATATAGGATGAGTTTTAGTTATCTCTCTCTCTCTCTCTCTCTCTCTCTCTCTCTCTCTCTCTCTCTCTCTCTCTCTCTCTCTCTGCAGTCTTGCCATATAATGAGGAGAAACGTTCTTTCACTCTCTCATGTGTGTACGCACGAAAGCGAAATGCTCTCTCTCTCTCTCTCTCTCTCTCTCTCTCTCTCTCTCTCTCTCTCTCTCTCTCTCTCTCTCTCTCTCGTTGCATTTAAATTATCATAGCTCAGCTAGTGCACATATTTCAACAGAGGTTAAGAGAAGTTCCTGGT
>NC_089788.1:15193001-15240501 GCF_040412425.1 Macrobrachium rosenbergii | reverse complement strand
CTGTCAGTCCGCACTTTTTCTGCCTTCCCTCAGATCTTGAAAACTACTGAGTCTAGAGGGCTGCAAATTGATATGTTGATTGTCCACCCTCCAGTCATCAAACGTACGAAATTGCAGCCCTCTAGCCTCAGCAGTTTTTATTTTATTTAAGGTTAAAGTTAGCCGTAATCCTGCATCTGGTAGCGATATAGGACAGGCCAACGGGGCCGTGATTAAAGTTTCTTGGGCCGCGGCTCATACAGCATTATACCGAGACCACCGAAAGGTAGATCTATTTTCGGTGGCCTTGATTATACGCTGTACAGAAAACTCGATTGCGCCAAAGAAACTTCGGCGTATTTTTACTTGTGATTAGCACTGGGTTCAAAATATATAATAAGCCAATATAAAGGAGTATAGCCAAAATGAATAGAATCTCTGTGGAAGAAACAGTGAAATTATGTTGATAATTACATTCTAACATTATACCTAGATTAGTGAATATTAAGGTTAAATATATAGAACAGTGGTAAGCTGTTGCTGATGCCCCTGACACTCATGGTAAAGTTAAAGAGGATAATAGCCATTATTACCAGAATCGTCAGTAGTTTAGTTAAAGTAGTTAAGTTCGAAAGTTGATTGCTGCTCACCAGTTTGCTCAACCAGTTTAATTAATGGTGTTTTCATAGTTGTATTTATTTATATTCTATGCTTTGAATGTGATGATTAAGTTGTTAGGTTTAAATAAATAAGGTTAAAGGAAAAACATCCAGTGTCATGAAGTAATTATTGAATATTTGAATAATTATTGAATATACGCACACTGTGTATGTGTGTGAGAGAGAGAGAGAGAGAGAGAGAGAGAGAGAGAGAATATATATAGTCTTCGAGTACTGTTTTACGCAACTTCCTCTGATAGCCTGACATTGAAATAGTTGTATGATTTTGATCTACATTGTTCAAATAACGCCTCCTAGTCCTTGAAGAGTCTCTTATTGCGTCTTGGATGAAAGATTCCAATATATATATATATATATATATATATATATATATATATATATATATATATATGAGTATATTTATGTATGTATATATATATATATATATTATTTTTTTGGCTTTACTTCTATAGAATCGCTTTCAATGGTTTCTTCACCACACATTAGATTTTGCATATCTGGATATAAATTTATGGTTTTGACCTTGACACTGTTTATGTTCGTTATTGCTGTGTTTGTGTTCTGCTGAACCCTTCACGGGAAGGTGGTCAGTTAGTACGAAAACTGAAGCTAATTAAAGATTGCAGAAGTTAAACGTTGATTATGTTTGACAACTAGATGTACAGAGATGCGGTCGGTAACACCAGTAAAATTCTACTTTAATTGATTTCCTCTGTTTTGCATCTTCTACTTTTATTTCTCTTTGTCTTTGTAGAAAATATTCTGTAAGCATTTTTTATTTCACATTATTTACATTAATATCCTCCCCTCTCTTCTTCTCACCTGCAAGACACCTTTACCCCTGAAACTCTCGAATGTTATCTTTTAGATAAATCCACTTATGGTTCAGTTATTAATAACTGAGTTTGTTTCCTTTAGCTTAAAATGAGTGCTGCCATCTCACAGATAATGTAGATCATTTTTTTTTAAACCGGAGAGATGAGTCATCTTATTGTTCAAACTGTAAATGTTTTTGATTTTGTTCAAATTATTCTTTTTTTCTTTTCTTCTCTTTGCTTTTGTATTTGCTGTAGCGTCAACTCAGTGAGTATTGTGTTTCGTCAAGTATTTTCATGCTGTTTGGCTGTAACATTAACTGTAATGATGATGGTATTGTCGCTACCTCCAATGAAATTAATATAGAAACAGGACAATGCGATTTTGAATCGGATATATTTGGAATATTGTCAAATTCATGAGTGCCTGTGTCAAAGATTCAGTTTTTGCTCTTAGGATATATATATGACTCGTAATATATCGACTCCTCCTCACCACAATAACTTGAGAGAGAGAGAGAGAGAGAGAGAGAGAGAGAGAGAGAGAGAGAGAGAGAGAGAGAGAGGGGGGGGAGGGGAGGGGTAAGAAACTTAGCCTTTACCACCAAACCCTGGGTACTCTTCCATTGCCTTCATCCGAGTCTTATAACCTTCCACCTTTCAAGGAGCGGAGGTTTTGCTGCCTCTGGCACATAGTCTAATTATTTTTTATCTTGTTTCTGTTCTGGGGGAAGATAGTGAAGATAATTGTATTGTTACCTTTCATAGAGTGAAATAATGATAGTTCACAAATGTGTGAGATTAGTGAAATAATGATAGTTCACAAATGTGTGAGATTATTTCGTTTTGATGAAATGTTATTGTAAGTTTTGAGGATATAGATCTTAGAGAGAGAGAGAGAGAGAGAGAGAGAGAGAGAGAGAGAGAGAGAGAGAGAGAGAGAGAGAGAGAGAGAGAGAGGTTGGTTGAAGTGGTAATCTACAGTGCATCGTATTAGGCATCATCTACAATATATTAGACTAACCCGGCTTAACATAAAATTACGCCATTTCAGGCATCCTGTTATATTTGCTCTCTCTCTCTCAGAATGACACTCCAGGGAAAAATATATATATTTGTCAAGAGTTTCCTTCTTGTATGAATATTTACATCGAGAAGAAAAATCCTAGCTGGTCGAGTAGTTTTGCGATATATCTCAATTTTTCCCTTGGTTTATAGTTTTCCTGTACATTGTTACAAGCGCGTGAACTTCCTTCAGTTGTTCTGCTTGATTAATTTTCGTTAACTTTTTTTTTTTATTCTGCTTCTTATTTCAGTCACTCTTCTTGCATGCTAGTTTCCCATGTTGCATATGTAAAAGAAAAAAATCAATCCTTTCAAGGATAACATGGTAGCGTTTGGCCTCGGGAGTTCCTTAAGGTAGAGCAGTGATTTCCTGCGCTGTTCAAGTGGTCATTGTTCAAGACTGCTAGAGAGCAAAGGATTGTTGAAGTGGAAGGGGTGCTCTTTTTCTCTCTCTCTCTCTCTCTCTCTCTCTCTCTCTCTCTCTCTCTCTCTCTCTCTTTGTCTTTCCCCCTTGACGCCCCCCCCCTTCTCCCCCCACCCTCGACAAGATAAACAGGGAATGAGATGGATGCGTTTCCCAAAAATCCAGCAGCATGAGCAAGGCATTTATGTTCTCTGTTGTTAATAGAATGTTGAGGGGCTTGTCTAGGTGGGATAATAAGAGAAAGAGAGACACCTATAAGGCTTGAGTGATCAGTGCTTCTTCAAAAGAGTTTCATGTAAAAGGACCTCAACTAGATAATCCTCACCTCAGCTAGGGTCTAACCATTCATAAGCGCGCGCGAACACAGAATTTAATGTTGGGGTTGCAAATTCCATGCCCACGGCGGTTTTATTGCCTGCTTCGACATGCAGGATTGTCAGACCACTATTGCTTTATTTCCGGGAGACATATGGAATCACAAGACTGGTTGCCGTTCGTTTCGAATGTAGGACCGTTTAGGGAGGTATATTTCTAAGCCTAAGCGCTCGGTGTGGCATCATCCCAAGCCATTGACACTATATTTCAGCAATGCCCAGGCTGTATAGACTACTATCACACCAATAGTATTCAATTATAGACGGTCAACATTGTCCTTTGTGGAAATATGTGGATGTTGCGTGCGATTGAAAGAGAAGCCTTGAAGCTGTTGAGAAAAATGTTGGCTTACTGTATGTAGAAAAAGATTAATTAAATTGTGAGAAAGGTGGGTATGTTATGTCTAAAATTTTAAAACTGGAAATACAAAATATAGCAATGTTTTGAAAAAATAATTCATAAACAGTGTACGATCAAATTGGTATGGAGAGGATGTTTAATATGTGGTTGGAGGAAAGTTAAATTATTCAGAAAGTATTGAGAGGAAAGAGAAGTTTATTATATACATACATATATATATATATATATATATATATATATATATATATATATATATATATATATATATATATATATATATATATATATATATATATATATATATATATATATATATTGTGTGTGTATGTAAAGAGAGAGAGAGAGAGAGAGAGAGAGAGAGAGAGAGAGAGAGAGAGAGAGAGAGAGAGAGAGAGAGTGTCCTTACCGCATTTATCCTTTAATTGCTGAGTGAGTAGTGAACCCGTTTAAATGATTTTCACAGATATATATATATATATATATATATATATATATATATATATATATATATATATATATATATATATATATATATATTGAGAGAGAGAGAGAGAGAGAGAGAGAGAGAGAGACGTACAGTTCCACAGTTCAAGTCAATTTTCCCTTATCAAAGCCAGCACTTAAAACTTTGAGGTCGTCATTTTGTTAATCAGGCAGGACTCCCCTTAATTGGCAGGTCGTGGGGAATCTCGCAAATTGCGTCTCAAGGTTCCTGGTTCTCGCGAAGATCTTCACCTTCGCTCTTGTTGTGTCACCTGCTCCCTCACCTGTGGAGAGATCTGGTTCTAGCTTTGCTTGGACGCTTTTACGTTTGTTTTGTTATGCTAATGATGGTGGTGGTCCAACGCCAAGGCTCTTGTGGTTGTTTGTCTGTTCGCGCTCTGTCTTGCTTGAAAGTTAGTTCAAAGATTTTCGGTTGTTGTAGATGCTTTGCTGTTGTTAGTCAAGCAACAGCTGTGCGGGTGCTTTCAGGTCCTGACAGATGGGGTCCAGTACAGTTTTTAATTTTTTTCTTAACATGCGGAAAATAGAATTCTCTCTCTCTCTCTCTCTCTCTCTCTCTCTCTCTCTCTCTCTCTCTCTCTCTCTCTCTGACACACACACACTTTCGAAGAGCCTGAACTTCTTGATATCCTCGGTAGGGCTACCTCTGAATTTCGATCGAAAGGAGAGAGAGAGAGAGAGAGAGAGAGAGAGAGAGAGAGAGAGTTTGTATTCCTAGCTTTCTTTCCTTTTGGATATCTGAAAAAAAAAGTTGCATTAAATCCAATCTTTCCAAGCCTTTAAATCATCCTCACAAGTGTAGGTAGACTAGAAATAGTAATAACAAAAAAGCTAGCATAACCTGCAGTTATGTACGAACTGAAATCCTCAAGCAACCAGCATTAAATAGCCACGCTCTGTGCTTCTCTACCTTTCTCTTGGTGGACTCGTCATATTAAGTGAGTTGGTACTCGAGAAAGCCAGCATAATGAAATGACGACCTCCATACAACCCTTTCTGGATAAGCATTGGTCTCATCCACCCACCTCCTTGATTTCTCCTGAAGGGAATACGCAGCAACAGGCATCCGCGAAACGACCTGGTTCGCAGTCCTGTTGTCGGGTGCAAGTTGCCCTTTGGACGGCTTGCATCCTCCTTCGGTGTCGTCGTGTCGGTGATAATGGGGTCTAGTTTGTACTGTGTTTTTGTCGTGGTGTTGAGTAACGTGAGGAGAACTTGTACATTTCTTTGCTTAGTTGTTGTTATTTATTTATTTATTTATTTATTTATTTATTTATTATTATTATTATTATTATTATTATTATTATTATTGTTATTATTGTTATTATTATTATTATTATTTGGAAGGAGTCCTTCTTTTAGGACAGTGTTGTTAAAAACAATTATTGTTTCAAAGGCAATAATAATAATCTTATTATACTCTTCTCGACTACTAATGTAAGTTAACAGCAAAAGCAGAATATCATTCCATGTCCTTTGGAAATTTATTATACCACCTACTTGCAGACGAGAAGAACATAAGAAGAAGAATGGAGAAGACGTTGTTTTTATTATTATTATTATTATTATTATTATTATTATTATTATTATTATTATTATTATTATTAATGGGGACGGGATGAGGGTAAAATAGGACCCCTTTCTTGAATGTGAATCTTGGTATTTTGTTAAAAGTACGGTTAAAATTCTTAAGTTTTACAAGGACTAATGTCCTTAACTAATGAAACTATTTCTTATGACGATGAGGACAACAGTCCTTGTAAAACCTAGGGATTTTAAGTTTATTTTTAACAATGTACCAAGATTTAAACGAGGAAATGGCCTTATTTTACCCTCATTTTTATAGAACGTGATTGTTCTTCATAGTTTTCAATGATGATGTTTGTTAAAAACCCACAATTATATACATGTAGACTAATGTATTTTTTATTATTATTGAAGAAATGTTATTATTATTATTAAAGAAATTAAATTTACAACAGTCAGTTATGAGAGCTCCTGATAGATCTGGTACATGTAAATCACAAAATTATTATTAGTATTATTATTATTTGCGAAAATTCACATAGAACAGGTCTAAGGGTTTCGCCCATATTGAAAAAAAGTACAAAATGAAGGAAAGATAATAAGAGATAAAAAAGAATAGAGGCCAAGAAGCAAATGCACTAAACATAAATAATAAAAATCAGAAAGAAAATGGTGTCTTTGTATGGTGTCATATAGAATTATTCCAAAGTTTAATTTTATTTTTCGGGCGGTGTTTATTTATGTTTAATTAATGCTTAAATTTTTTTATATGGGTTGCTTTAGTTATGCTTTGAATGTTATAACATTATTGAGCTGAAGATATATTCTATTTTGAATTTATTTTTGGTTAAAGTTTTCATTTATATAGTTCCATGTTTGAGAACAGTTATTTATTTACAATTATTTGCTTGTGATGGGTTATTACGTTGTTTGTTAAGGCCATTGGTCGTAATATGTACTTTTTAATCTAGTTCTTAAACAGACGTTAAATAAGGAAACAAAAAACAGTAACGTGGTTCACAGTCGCCTTGAACGAAATCGAAAGGAGTTGGCCTTCGTAAATTTATGATGTATATGAGATATTTTGGATAAAAACATCTATACTGGAGGGAAGAAGAGTTTGCCTTGATATCAGTCACAGTAAAGGGGAAATGATGATTGAGTGGTTGATTAACCTATTTAAGCTTACGTAGCAACGACTGTGTTTATCGATTCCGGAAATATGTAGCTCTACTTGAAATGTTAAAGACTTTATTGAATTTATTTAAAGAAACATTTGTGTTGATTTACTCTGACATTTAATTTTTTACTCGTCTGGGCCAAATCTGATTGATCACAGTCCACACTCGTTTCAGGATTTCCCCACGAGGAATAAACTAGTCGTCATATTTATGATGTTATTGTGACGCACTCCATCTGGAGATACTGTTAAAGAATTTCTCTGTGACGTGCATTATGATATATGAGGGCAATTACACATTATATCAGGATTATGTTCATGGAGAGTCGACATCTGATTGTGAATAGATTGCATATTCTGTAACAGTCACAAGTAACAACTGTTCACTAACCATTGTAATTTAAGAAAGAACTGAGTGAGGAATTTTTTTTTTTTTTTTTTTTTAGGAAATTTTAGATTTCAAAATTAAATGCCTCTTGTACGGCCAGTAATTCAAGGAAGGGTTTTTTTTTTTTTTAGGTACATTCATATTATGCTGGTTAAAACCGCACTATTTACATTCTTTCCAGCGTGGCTGCCAAGAATATGGCCTAAGGTTTTGAAAAACTATTATCCTTAAAAAATGCTCAGAGAGAGAGAGAGAGAGAGAGAGAGAGAGAGAGAGAGAGAGAGATCGCGCCTGTTTAGCTTATGTTGGTCTCAAAGTGCATGATGAGAAAGGTTGCTGGTTATTCTTTCAAGTTTGTGAATAACCTAGGTGTCGTGACGCCAGTTTTAGCATCATAAATCAATCAGTCAATCAAGTATGTGAATTGCTGTAGCATTTTGGAAGGCGTATTGACCAAAAGGAAAACACTGTCTCTTGCATGCTTCTGCAGGAAGGACGTTGGCAGATCCCCTTGGATAACCATGATACGTGGCTGCTGAGATGAAGCCCATAAAGATACTCACTTATAAAACCTGGCCTTTGGGCTCCTCTGGGAAGTGCTAGAGGGTCCTCGGCAAAACTACAAGGACCAAGATAGGCAGAGTGATTGGATTTAGTAGAGATAAGGATGATTTCTGTCTTCAAGGAGCTTTAGAAAGCAGGAACTATGCTATGAGGCGGGTCAGTTTGCCACGTGACCCTCAAAAAATAATAGCAAAAGATCTAACGGCAGTTTTGAGTTCAATTACGTGTATTTGCCTTAACAAAAAAAGTCTACCAATATGAGACCCTCAGAAGTGCATGAAAACTAGGTAAAAAAAAAGTGTACCAATATGAGACCCTCAGAAGTGCATGAAAACTAGGTCACCTTCAAAATGGCTACGTACCCATTATCAAATAAATGAAAACAACTTAAATTAGATTAATATTTTTAATAATCCAATTGGGACAGTGTCTTTATGTATTCCAAGGACTTTCTAAAGCTTCTCTGAGATATTAACTAATAATAGCCTAATATGAAATATGGCAGCAAGTCGTGAATGCTAATCATTAAAGTCTACAAAGGCACAAATTATAATGTCTCGGACCAGAAACTGGTTAATCCAAACATTTAAAGTCAGCAATTAGGCTTAGTCGTCATTACTGTCCTCTAGTTCCAAAGATACATCTCCAGGCATATTGTCACATGATGTAATCTGACAAGATCCACATGCTGATTTGCATGGGAGACCATGTTTTCTACAACTGCAGTGGGGGCCACTGCAAGCAGCTGTATAGTTAGTGTATCATCTTTAGTAGATTGTCTGGTCCAGCATTCATATCTGACATAATAGGTATTAACTGATTGTTCTCATGTCTCCAACCCCAGTCTAAAGGATCCATTGGAGCCTCTCTTTCCATCCTTATCATAGTCTGATAGTATAGTTGGAGGCTGTGAAATTTGGTTTAGGAATCTGTTGGGGGTAGACGTTCAGGTTTCACAAATGATTTAGCACAGGTCACCTTCTTAGTAAACGTGTCATATTGCAAAGTAGCTATGGAAGATGTGCTCTCACCACCAAATAAAACTGCCACAGCCTGGCAGCCAATGTTTCCAATCTCAGTGGAAGTTTTATAAGGTGAGGTAAATTCCTTTGCTGTGGCAAGTAGGACTGAATCACCATTCATAAGTTTTTGGAAGGCTGACTTTTTCCCAATGCCATAAATACGAGATGTGGAAATGAGTGTAGGAGCAACAATTGTGTACATAGGTCTGATCCGAGAGAACTTTTTATCTGGTTATCTGATCTGAAACAGAGGTGTATGAAGTAGTAGAATCAACAAGTCGGTATCTTCTGCAATCAATGTAGTAGAGCATAAAGATGCTACTGTAACCGCTGCCTTAACAATGTCCACATCTACATCACCTTCAGACTGAATGACTCTGCTACCTTCATCTTCTAGCTCTCCAGTTATAAGGTTAATCAACCTCTGTTTGTTGGTACCTCTTGACATGAATTCCTCCTCCTTACCGTCAAATTCTGTGTCGCTATTGAAGTTCACAACTGGATAGATGTTGGTTTGTCCCTGTCACTGGTGTGTGTTATCCTTAGTAGAAGGACCTGATCCATAACCATAGAAGACAATGGTTGCTGTACTGGCATAGTGCTTACTTGTAAAAGTGGCATAGGGCTTAGCTATTTTACCTTAGGTGTCTCCATTTTTCCACTTGAGCTTGTGAAGTAAGGACCCTCCATCAATTACATATCTATCAGTTTGCGGGATGTCATCTGGTATCAGAGCAGTTCATGAGGCCTTGGTACAGTGTTCACTGATAGCATGAGCAAATTGTGGTTTATCAGCCTTGCATAGCACATCTTTGCTCTCAAACAGGGAGAGTAGATATGGACTGAGATTGTATCTCATTACTTCTAAGGATAGATTTCCTGTATTCGAAACTACTAAGAAACTTTGGAATAGCAGGCCTGGGTCTGTGGGTCTTTCAGGTGCAATCTTCACTGCTGATGAGTGTCATGGTTGTAGCTTTATCTTTTCTCTTGAAAAAGATGGAGAATATAGGTTGTCCAGCCATAGTTTCAATAAGCTTTTGTCCAACTTGTTTATATTCTTGTACATTTACTTCTTTCATGGCCACTACACCATTGACAATATTTCTTAAAACAGGGCCAGGAGAGAAGGGCGAACATGAATTCAGTTTGTCCTTTATCTTTGAGATATCAGAAGCATCTCTTGTGATCCTAGCCTCAGTTGAATCCCTATGTTGTTCACTAGTGATATAAGCAAGGTTAGTGAACTCTTGCATGGCATTGTTAAGCTTGTTGTCTTACTGCTCTGGGTCAAGCCACCTGTACCTTTTATAGACCTCATAAGTGTTTGCTCAATGACTAGATCACAGCTTAAACCTGCCCAGAACTGATTAGTTCGACAGATGACATGGTACCCTTCCTGGAACTATCTGTAAACATTGAGGTTTTTACTCTCAAGTTGACTCGTTTCTTGGATGTACAGATATGTTGATTTGAGATAGCTGTAGTGGCCTGCTGAGGCGAATATTGGCAAGGAATCAGCAGTGGCACGCAGGTGGTGCAGCCATGAACCAGTTCTATCAGCGTTGATTAGGGCTTATGCAACACCAAGCATTTCCTAGTAGCCTATCCACAATTGACTAGTTTTAGATTGCTTGCTAAGCTTCCTTCTCATTTCATCCATTCTTTCATGCATGCCAAGAAGTGGTGGAGAAGTTACCAATGTTTCCAGTGTGGTTTCACCTTCCAACAACGACTTTTAGCACTTTTAGACATCTTCAGCAAGCGAAGCACACACTGGACTTTCATCCAACATGGATTCTAGAATCATTCCATTAAGGCACTTATCAACCAGCAGGTGACCTCAGAATGCCCTCTGGACAGACTTTCGAGACAGCATATGTACAACTGCGTTTTCACCATAGACTACTTCCAGTATGCTTTTTAGTCCTGTGCCCTCCATCAAAGTACCTATTGCACCAACCACATTCTTGAACAGATGGAAGTCACCAAGTCTGAGGATTATTCCATTCAGATGACTATTCTGTGGCGCAGCACTAATGATTTCAGCAGCTTTCCAGTGTAGAGGCTGATCAAATGTTATTACTGGAGTAACATAATGCCTAGAGGCCAGGTCAGTAAGGAACTCTTATGTAGACGAGATACAAGTTTTATCACCAGGGATAAATATTTCTGCATAAAAACCAAATAATTGACACTAAAACACATATATCCATTAAATCTATTGTGATAGTTTTATTTCAATGTCAGTGTCAGCCACCTTAGATTATTTGACCTACTTTTACACCATTTTCAACTGGTCACATCTTGGTAGACTTTCTCACACGTTTTCAGTATATGTAGTACAAACGGAAACTAGCGAAAAACAATTTGTTAGAATTATGTTGAGGCTGGCCCACTTTATTCATAAATTGACCCGCCTATTTCTCTTTCCAAAAGTAAATCAAATGAATTTATCTAATAGAGGCTATCTATTAAATAGCCTCTAATCTTTGGTCCATGGTGTTGCCGTGGAGAATCTTTGGCTATTGGTGTTGCCGCGGGGAATCTTTGGTCTATGGTGTTGCCATGGGGAATCTTTGGTCCATGGTGTTGCCTTGGATAATTTTTGGTCCATGGTGTTGCCATGGTGAATCTTTGGTCTATGGTGTTGTCATGGACCCTCTGGTGCTTCCCAGACAAGCCCGGTTTTTTTTTAAGTGGGCCACATTTTGGGCTTAATTGCGGAGCCCAGGGACCCCGGTTACCCAAGGGGGCCTGCTCACTTCCTTCCTGTAAAAGCCTGGAAGATACAGGCGCCACTTTTTTGCCTGTTTGCCCTCTACTCAATTAGGATATGTTCCTGCATTTTGGTACTACATTTTATTTACAGTTACAATTACAATTATCATGTGTTATTCAGAGCATAAATTGTACTTGCTGAGCCTTTTGCGTTTTATTTTGATACTAAGTTACGTATTAATGTTAGTAAGAACTTGAATGACTTCATTTAATGTGAGGAGGTTGGTAACTCTCTCTCTCTCTCTCTCTCTCTCTCTCTCTCTCTCTCTCTCTCTCTCTCTCTCTATATATATATATATATATATATATATATATATATATACACAGTATATATGTATATATATATTATATATTATATATACATACATACATACATACATATATATATATATATATATATATATATATATATATATATATATATATATATATATATATATATATATATATATATATATATATATATATATATATATATATATATATATATTTCATTGCAGTATATATTGTATTCAGTGGCACTCTTTGAATGCATAATGATTCAAGCCTAGAAGAGGCCCCCTCCCTCATATACTCAAGAGTAGACAGTACTCAAACTCGTTACTCCTGTGTGGATATATACACCCAGTTCAAGGTTATCCTCGTGGAGGTTGAACCAAAAAAATAGAAATACTCACACACACACACACAAGCAGACTTTTGGGAGTTTGCTTGGTGCTTAAGCGGAAAGATCATTTTAATTTGTCTTAACTTTTGCAACAACAACAACAATAATAATAATAATAATAATAATAATAATAATAATAATAGTGTTTATTTTGTATCCGAAGTAGGTAACGGTACACAAACTTCACTAATGATTTGAGAGATGGATTTAGATAGGCACATTTAGCTCTAAGATCAGTTGATTCTTTTCCCCTTTTCTACTACGTCTTCCCCTAGACATTTTGTAATGTTATTCGTTCAGCCAAGGTGCTCATTAACCAGGTTGAGAAAATTATCATGTAAAGTAGAAGTTGTCTGCAGATCGAGACTTGAGCGAAGGTATCCACGTGTTTGATGCCGTCACAGTCAACAGTGATAATGCATATTTGAATTAATTTTATATATATAAATATTTTTTTTTGTTTCAGATGTATATTCCCTCTGATGTTGATGACTAATTACGATGGCATTTCAAAGAATCAAGTCGACCTAATAGTTTATCTTTTTCCTTCTGTGAATAAATCGCATCTGTCGACCTCACGTGGAAGACTGGAATTTATGCCCCGAGTCACCTTGCTTGCCCCACTGCGTAGATGCTCTCGCTTACCTGCTCTGCAGTTTTTATCGTTTCTCTTCATTGTCTATAATCGTTAAGGTAATTATTTTGGGAATTTGAAATTTTCCGATGCCTTAGGCATATATATATATATATATATATATATATATATATATATATATATATATATATATATATATATATATATATATATATATTATACGTGTTAGATTGGAAAGTTTATTCATGCCATGTTTTAATAGTATCTCCTGAAAAATGAAATGCACAAATCTGAATTTTAGTAATTTTATATATATATATATATATATATATATAATATATATATATATATATATATATATATATATATATATATAATGTAAAATTACTAAAATATATATATTACATATATATATACATAACATATATATACATATATATTGATTGTACGTGTATATGTATATATGTATGCATGTATATATACAGTATGTATATGCGAGGTTGCCTTTATAAGCCTTTTAGTGAGATCGGAACCATCCTCGCTCACCAGACTAGGGAACCATGACTAGACTTCCGTCGGGGTGTGACGGTCGGTGGGATGGGCATATCGCAAAGAACCACAGTGACCTAAATTGTAATTAGGCACAATCAACTAATTATTACAACCAAGATTCAAAAAATACCATAACTTCCACCTCTCTTTATATAATGGCCAGTACATCTTTATTGCTGGAAGACCTCTTCATTCCTATCCCGGTAATCAAGTTTTGTTTAGCTACTTGCTTTTTGGCACAGACACCTCCGTTACATGAAGCCGTCCCCCATCCTTCCTTTTCCGTAGGGGAGTAGCGCCGTCAGTGCACCTCATGTGGTGCATTTTAGGCATTACTTATGGCTTTTTGCAGCGTCCCTTCGGCCCCTAGCTGCAACCCCTTTCATTCCTTTTACTGTACTTCCGTTTATATTCTCTTCCTTCCATTGGCTTCACCCTCTCTAACAGTTGTTCGTAGTGCAACTGCGAGGTTTTCCTTCTGTTACACCTTTCAAACCTCCTTATTGTCAATTTCCCTTTCAGCGCAGAATGACCTCATAGGTGCCAGCGCTTGCCCTCTGGCCTAAATTCTATATTCTGTTCTCTTCCTATTCTGCCTTACTCTCAATCGCGTCTTCCGTACCTATAGCCTTCTCCCACCTTATCCTCAGTCCTATAATGGTTGCTCGAAGCACTCCCCCCGCCCCGCCATTTTTCCTTGCTCTAAATCACATCTTCATTACCTGAGGCCTTCCTCCATCCTTCCTCCCCAATACCATCTTCGTTACTCTAGGCCCGCTTCCTTCCTGGTAATCAAAGCTTCGTTACTTTCGACGGCTCGCAATTGACAAAGTAACCACAAAGATGTGTGACGTAACCTCAGTTGGTTTTCAGTTGCCACTCGCGTGGAGACGACGGCCGTTTGGGGCAGCCATGTGTTCGACAAATGAGGTGACGTAGCTGGAGAGTTTTATAGGAGGCCCTAATGGTTTATTTTGATATATTCATTAATAAAAGTCAGATACATATTAATTTTATTTTCCGGTATTTATTACTTTTATTTTGCGAAATTTTTATTCATTTTATTTTGCGATTTTTGTATTAATTTTATTTGCGATTTTTCTATTTATTTTGTGTTAAAATCTCCATTTTGTGCTGTGCTTGTGACACGACAGTAAATTTGGTCAAGTTGAAGAACTTTTGTTAATTAATAAAAAGTCGATTTACAAAGGGTGTGTGTGTGTACATTTTGTGAATTGTGGGTGCTGGTATGTTCTTGCGACTGACGTTTGTGTTACGAGTGCAGAACAGGTGTCACTAGAGACAGGTGTCATTAAATCTCTCTGTTAGTATTGTGTCCATAGAGCGATTGTAATGATTGTGTAGTTGTGCACTTTAGGAATCATCTGTTTGGTATGTTACACCATGTAGCATCGTTTCTAACACTTAACTTTAGTGGTATGAATAAACAGTTTTCCTCATTATTATTCAAATTCGACTCCCATTAACATGTAATGAATGTGATTGTCATTATTCCTTTTCATTGCCGCAGTAGTATTGTTGAACATAACGTGTTAATTTGATTGTCTACTTCCCAGCAGTTGTTATTAAATGGCAATTATTATTAAAAAATATTGTGTTCGGTCTCATGGGGAATAACCAAAAACTGCCGTTAATTTAAGCGAAGTAGATGAGGGGAATGTCCATGTTAAAAACCGAGTAAAAAATGTAGCAATTTTTTTTCTGTAGTTATACAAATGAAATTTTTAAGTATTCCAGTTTTACTAATAGCGTTATTAGTAACTGTCTCTTTAGGGTATGGCTGCTGTTAATGCCTTCCGCATTAAAAAAACGACAATGCCACTTACGGGCTATGCCCATCCCAGTACCTACAGTTATGTGACCTCATTACCTTAAGTTAAAGTTGAAGTTGAAATTGTTGGTTTCAGTCAGCTAATATTATGCAGCTATGATAGGCAACTGCTGTGAAAGAAATGTAAAGGTTTCAGATTCATATTATGTCCCAAACGAAATATGATAACTGTGTAACCCTTAAGAATTTGTGATTTTTTATTTTATTTTTATTTTTACAACAGATGTTACAATGTTGAGAAGTAACGCTTGTGACATGGAAATTTAAAGCACCCTCACTTTCCTTCTACCTCAGAGCTATGGAACTCCCTACCATCTTTATTTTCCAAGATATTCTATTTTCTTTCCTAAATAAATTGCTTGATATCACCATATTAGACACACACACACAAAATATATATATATATATATATATATATATATATATATATATATATATATATATATATATATATATATATATATATATATATATATATATAATGTGCACGTACAGTATATAGGTACGTTAAATGAAACTGTTGTAATGACGTTTTTTCTAAAAAAATTTATATATATAATTTTGGTGGCCAAGTGCTAAATTGTATAGAACCCACCTGTTTCAGATTTATGGTCGCATAAATTTTATTCCCATGAAAGACAGAAATTAATGGACGGCAAGCATTTCTTGAATTTTGATGAGGAAACCTTAAAGCTTATTTTTTGCCTTTTTTTTTTGTTCACCTGGTGTTTATTCCTTTTGTATCCAAAATGTTATTATTATTATTATTATTATTATTATTATTATTATTATTATTATTATTATTATTATTATTATTATTACTGAAGAAGAAAGTTTAGTTATTTAGTCTAGTGTTCATTCCTTTTGTATCCAAAATGGTTTTGTTATTATTATCATTATTATTATTATTATTATTATTATTATTATTATTATTATTATTATTATTATTATTATTATTATTGAAGTTATTTAGTGTCATATCCAACTCCCCAGCGCCGTGAGACGCAAAAGGCCTCTTGTGAAACTCCGCCACTCATGCATTTCCTGTGCTTTATCTTCCACAAGTCATAAATCATATCCAGCTTCCCGTCTCATAGTTCCCATCCAAGTAGGTCTGGTTTAACAACTCTAATGGTGCCAACAGGAACCCAACTGACACTATCATATGCCATTCTCCCGTGGATGGTACGAAGGATATGTCTAATTCATCTCTGTTGCCCTTTCAGTATTATCTGGTTAGCGTATGGATCTTCCATAATTTCCCTTAGGATTATTTCTCACTCTAACCCTACCATCTGATTTCTGATATTCTTCTTACAAACTGTATTTTCAAATCGGCAAAATGATTTATGTCCAAATAGCAATATAGATCGTGCTAAAGTGTACTTGTGCTCACTTGTGCAGTTTTAGCGGATTTGATTTCCAAACTTTATTGAGGTTGCCCATTTTTCGAGTTGTCTTTTTTTTGGCCTTACAATGAAAATTCCAGCTCAAGAGAACCCGTATTGGATATCATTGTTCTCAGTGCTGTTTCATTCCTCTATGCAAAATGTCGAATATATTTGTTTTCGCAGATTTATGAATTATTCCATTAAGCAACGTTTGTTAAATATTATGGTGTTTCGCTGATTAAGAAAACATCACCTGCTGTTCCGAGTCGGTCAACTTCCTTGAGTTACACCAATCTAAACTAGCATTTTCGTCTCAGCCACTCTTCTTGACATTGGCGACATAAAATTCCCGTTTAACACACCGTTGTTGAGTGCATCTTGGTTATATACTTTAGAAGTTTCTAAAAAAAAAATTGACACCTTTTAGATCTTCAAGAGCTTCAATTGTCACTCTAAACACTTTCAAAGACCCAGCAATGACGCAGAAAATATTCAGGTTAAAATTCTACTTGGAATAGCCTTTGAAGTGGTAATTATGATTAATGATGTGGCCTGAGCTGGCTTTCGTAAGCATTCTGCAAACCCTTTGAAATATATTATCAAAACAATTGCTGATTTTGTTTTGATACTCACGAGCTTAGACGGAAAGTCCTGGTTGTAGGGACGTCACGTACGATCTGGAATCCCGGATCAAGGTGCCTTTCGAATGCATGCTTGGTGAGAGATGCTGGCCCCGGACTGAAAGACGGCAAGCCACGTGGAATCATTACCCGTAGAGCATTGTTATTACTCACAGACAAACAATAACTTTATGTAAAGATATTACGTTCTATTATGTAGACGCGTTCTTGAGTAGTTAGAAGACTACTCGAAAAGGTATAGCATATATATTATATATATATATATATATATATATATATATATATATATATATATATATATACATATATATATCTTTCAGTATTTTTCTCACCAATCTGGAACACCTCTACATTATACATACATACATATGTTTGTATATATATATATATATATATATATATATATATATATATATATATATATATATATATATATATATATATATATATATATATATATATATATCTGAGATTCTACGGGCTGCACTAGAGCAAGAGCCCGTGCCAGCACAAAACCTGGCATAATAAAATAACTAACTATAAATGTGAGTGTTTGAAATTTCCTCATTATTTAAACTTTAACGATCTGTATAGACGCCAAGTTAATGAATAAGATTTAGCGTAATAAAGAGCTGGAGGTAACGAGGGCAGAGGGGTTTGAAGCGATGATGTGATGGAGGAGGAGGGTTTTGAGGCGAGGATGGGAGGGTGGAGGCGAAGGGTGGGGGAGTATGAGGAGGTGGATGATGCATGGAGTTGAGATGCAGTATTTTGGGATTGCCAAGGTCAAGACAAGGAGACCATTCTCTCTCTCTCTCTCTCTCTCTCTCTCTCTCTCTCTCTCTCTCTCTCTCTCTCTCTCAATACAAAGCTTGAATTTCAAGAGCAATATTTAAAGGGAAAAGAGTCAGAGACATTGGTTATCCTTATCAAAATCTCCCCGTCTGCCTGTCTCTACGTATACTTTAAAGCAGGAATTTAAATAGGATTTCCTACTAGAAGACACACACTCTCTCTCTCTCTCTCTCTCTCTCTCTCTCTCTCTCTCTCTCTCTCTCTCTCTCTCTCTCTCAGGCGCATGCACGCGTAGTACCACCTGGTCGTACCCTGAAGGTGCGTCTCTGCCTCCTACATCAGCGTCCAGTGGTCGAGCGTGGCTGCTGCTGGTGCTGCCACAGGGCGCTACAGGTGCTGCTATCTGAGGGTGGGCCGGGCCTTAGGGGCCGTTTGGTTGTGGGGTTTGGGAGTGGGAGGGGGCTTACCTGGCTCGGGTAGTAGGAATAATGATCATGCAAGCTTCTTCCAGGTTGATTCCTTCTCTTAATTACAGTCCTGTCATCCCCGATATTCGAAGGTCTTGGTTCATTCGGTAATATTAGTGGTATTTTTTTTTTTTCATCGACATGCACTGAGTTTTATCAGTTAAAAATGAAGCTTGGATTGTGATACTGGGATAGTCGTTGGATTACATTCGTGCAGGAGTCTTGTAAAACCGCAAGATGGATCAGAAGAAAGTCAAACACCGAAATAATAATACTGAAATTGGCTTTATAATTTAAAGTTTATTTTCATTACTATTATTATTCAGACTGGACAAACTCGCGTGGAACAGTCCAGAAAAAATATTATTTACATACTGAGCTAGCTCACACAAAAAAGCATGCAGCATACTATGAACAAAGTTAAAGTTGTAAATACCAACACAAGGTAAAGAGACAAGCGGATTTTATCAACTGGATTCGTTAGTCGTGTCTTTCGTTTCATCAACTGGAAGCAAGCATGCAACTCAGTAATGTATGAGGATAGTTAACCAAATATGTAAGTTGCATAATTAACTCAAGTTACAGCGCATGTAGTTATGTAACTTTGTCTAAAATAATATCTTACAAAATTGTGTACATGCTGCACATCAGTTCCATAGATGGAAGAATGGAAGTAAAAGTTATCAACTTCCTGAATACAGATATATGCAAATAACGTAATTCCTGTGGTTGAAGGATGTCTGCTTTGAATGTTCTCTCTGTTAAGGAAATTTTAGTTTTCTGTAAAAGAAAATTATTGCGCCGGCTCTGTCTGTCCGTCCGTCCTCAGATCTTAAAAATTACTGAGGCGAGAGGGCTGCAAATTGGTATGTTTATCATCCACCCTGCAATAATCAAACATATATACCGAAATTGTGTGCTTATTCCATGAGAATAGGTTTTATCTACTGAAATAATAATAATAATATAAGTTTGTAATTTCTTTTTCAAGTTTAAGAGCTGTAACCGAACTGTTCTCCCTGGGTTTTGCGTTATTACCTCGTAACTAAACTCGTCCCTCTCTTGTGCTGCTGTTCATGAATCTGTGGGGTTTTGTACTCGTGTACTTTTTTTTAAGCCTCTGGTAGGTCATTTTTTTACCCCAAAGCTTAGCAAGGACTTGGGCTTAGAAGGCTTCAGTGTAGAAGCATTAAGCACAGATGACGTATGAACCCCTGGATTTCGAATGCGTTTTACATTTTTTTATTTTTTTTTTTTTACCTTCATGAACAAAGAACGGTTTAAACCTTCTTGACGGTGAACTCGAGTATATTTCACAGCATCTCTCTCTCTCTCTCTCTCTCTCTCTCTCTCTCTCTCTCTCTCTCTCTCTCTCTCTCTCTCTCTCTCTCTCTCTCTCTTGACAAATCCAGTGTACCTCAACAAGTAGATTATAATGGACGCTGATTATTATGGTAGTGTGACACCAGATTTTTATGTGCATCAGTTATTCGCTTATCGGTCTGATTAGGGGAACTTTTCTGTCAGCCATGCGTTGTTGTCATTAATACATGTTTATTTATATGCATGTATTTAATTTTCATTTGATTTATTTTGGAACTACTTCTATCGCCCCTCCTATGATTCATCAACGAAGTCCCTTTTTGCTCGACAAGTAAAGTTTAGACTTTTCTTGAATAAGTTGTTATGCAGTGTCGTTGTTGTTTTTGAAATACCTCCTGCTGAAAACTCACAAGGGAAATAAGTTTTTGGCCCGCGAGTTTTGCGAATTTCGTCAGTGAGTGGTTTCATCGAAAGTGGCATCGAAAAGATGAAAAGCTGATGCTTCATTTTGTGCACATTGGAATTGTTGGTGTTCTTAAGAATATCATTATGAGGGGCGTGTTTTGTGTGTGTGTGTGTGTGAATAATTCTGTTTGCGTAATTTTTATTTTCGATATTTAGTAAGTCATCCGGGTAATATTGACAACTAAACTTAGTCGCGAAATATATGTTAGACATTTTTAGTCGGTAAAAGGCTGACTTAACCTCAAAGGGTGATCATAATATTCGTTAGTCTTCGTATATAAGATTGCACATATGTTAGAACCACTTCTAAAATGAGTTTTTTTTTTAACTAATCCTTTCACGTGTATATTATGCACTCGGATCGCAAAATACTGTCGCATTGCCTTTGTTGTCAAAGTTTTTAACTACTTATCCTGTTGTCCTGCTTGATGGTGTAAAGATCGATGCTGGAGGTGTGGTTTTTAGTACCACGTGAGGTGTGTGTGTGTGTTTTTTTTTTTTTTCTCAAAGTATTGATTTATTTTTCCAAAACTGCCAAATGTTAAATGCAAAGAACCGGAAGGCCCTTCTAAACCCACTCCTTCATATTTATATATATATATATATATATATATATATATATATATATATATATATATATATATGTGTGTGTGTGTATGTATGTGTATATCTTATATATATATATATATATATATATATATATATATATATATATATGTGTGTGTGTGTGTGTGTATGTTTGTATGTATTTATGTATATATATATGTGTGTGTATGTATGTATGTATAGCGCATTGTAAGTTGCTTTGTTACATCATCATCTTCAACTCAGTCGAAAGATTTGGGGAAAATAAGGACGATCAGTGACGTCACATCCACCATCAAAACGTAAGCGGAAGTGTTTCGCCTTGATAGGAACAATTTGTTATTCTCTTCACGGAAATTCCAGTCGCCAGGGCGAATTGGTGCCGCGTATTGCGACCTTCTTTCTTTTGAGAATGTCCCCAGCGCCAGGTCTTGCCCCTCGGACCTACCTGCCTGCCTGCCTGCCTGCCTTCTGCCTTCCTTCCTCATGCTTGGTCTTTGTTCAACAGGACGTCAGAAGATGAAAGGTCGCCATTTCGAAATTCTCGGGGAGGGCTTGTCCTTTCCCGAATTATTAATCCTCCTCCTCCTCCTCCTCCTCCTCCTCCTCCTCCTCCTCCTCCTCCTCCTCCTCCTCCTCCTCCTCCTCCTCTGTAGATTGCGTGTGTGTTTGCGATTGATTTTATTCCCCTTCAGTCCTCATCTCTTCCTGAAATCTTTTGTTAAACGGTTGCACCATTTTTCGCTCAAGTTTTACCATTTGTTGTGCAAAATCAGTTTTTCCAACACACTTATTTTACAAATTGCCATTTTTAGTGTTGTATCACAAGAAAACTTTTTTTTTTTTTTCAAGAATTGACTTCCTTTACAGATCTTGTTTACGGTTGTTTAGTGGTCTTAGGAGACAGAGAGGGACGTTAACCTTCTTTAGATACAAATTCTCCTTCCCAGTGGAATTAGTCTTAATACTTTAGTCATTAGTTTTTCCCTGTTGGTTTGTTCGTTTAGAGGGTTTATTTTATACTTCTCTGTTAGATTTCCTTAATTAAGTGGTTTATTTTTCTTCATATCTTATTTGTTTGTAAGCATATTTGTCGTTCGTTTTAGTTTTTCGCATCTTTCAGTTACTTTGTAAGTTAGATTTTGCTTTATCTTTGTATTGTTTTATCAGATTTTTTTTATTATCTGGTTTCCACGAATGCAGGTTTTCTTATAGCATTGTATTTCTTTATTTTTCTATTAGTTTATTATTTCATGTAGTTACTAGGCTTTTGTCGAATCAATTTTGTTTTTCTTCTCTCCAACTTATGCATCTTTTCTCCTTATCAGTTTACGTTGTATCACGCCTCTCTTGGGTTGTTCCTTTTTTCTTTCTGTCAGTTTCTTGTAAAGGCAGAGTGACATCGCTGTTGTTTTCGGCTATCTGATTATTCCTATTTGCCCTTGTGGCTTTCCAGGTGACGGCCAGATGAACCCGGTTCCTTTGTGTGTCGGTAAGAAACTGTCCATCCATCACGTCTACCTCCTCAAATATTTAAACTTCGGATTTCCCGGCTCCCCGTGTCCTAATCCTATTTCCTGTTTGATCCAGACACTTTTGTAAGCATTCATTAGCAATGATTGTGCCGTTTTATGACCGGAGAGAGAATGGAATGTCCTTCCAACCTTCATCATAAATTCCTTTTATTCTGTGCCTCTTTCAGATTCTGCAGAGTTTTCTCTTTACGGGCCGTATCGCTACTTTATATTTGCTCTGTTGCGAAAGGAAGGCTTTTGACGATCAAGAGCTCACCTCCGTTTCAGTGGCTTATGGACAGAGGTTCACTCCAGGCCTCGTATGAACATTTTACCAAACTTAATCATTCCCAATATGCAGTTTCATGCTGGCGCAAGCCAGCTTAGTCTCGACTGACCACCGCAGATTATATTTTCATCATATTTCTATTTTAAGCATTTTGCGTTTTGTCATTTGTCATATGTTGGATGCAATATGGATAATTGTTACATCCATAAATATAGTGATAAGGAACGTTGGTAGGAATCAAATGTAAGTGGCTTTATTTTTCCTTAAGCCTGAGTTTTATAGTGTGTGTTCATTTGCATGCAAAGTTCACATTTATATTCACTCTCGCATCACATTTATATTCAGTTTCCCAAAAACTGCAGAATCACACCGCATGCCATGTTAACTCATTTTTTAAATATTGTTTGCGAAAGCTGGTTATTGGCTTGACCTTTCCTCAGTGTGAGACTTCAGTACACTTGCTCTCAGTAGTTTTTCGTACTCTCGGTACCAAAAGTATTCTTGGTAATCTGATCTGGCTGTAAATGATAACTGCGCGAGTTTCGTTTCGCTTGGGAGACCTTGATGTCCAAGATCAGTTGTTCAGTCACGATTGAGTAGTTTATTCGTAATAAAATGAAGTTGCCGTGTAATTATAAACTCGGCGAGCTTGTTACCTGGGCATTTCTCCTTGGAGATGTCAAGATTTTTTCGAGGGAATATTCTGTAAATTGTGAAGGACTTTGTTCACGGATGCTCGAACTCTCTTTCTCTAAGTTTAGTTGTGGATCGTTCTAATTTTCTCCTCTTAATAATCTTTAAATTGCTGGGAGGCATTCCGACGGCGAGGCCATTGGTACTCTGGGGTCAGTTTATGAAAATCAGTAAACCAATCATTCCAGCTTTGGGCCCTTCTTCTTGACTCTGTTTTCGACTCTATGCAATAATATTTCTTCCGGCATCGGGTAGAGATGGCATTGGGTATCCCGTCTCATAAAAAAAAAATTCCGTCAAGTCTTTCTTTGTTTCAACCCGCCCACTGTTATCGTCGTTATAGTTCCCCGCACCCCTTCCCAATCCCTTTCCCCAGTCCCCCTCCCCCTGCCTTCTTTTCACACTTGTTCCTGCTTCCTCGTGAGGAGTCTGGCGACTGTGCATGGGCTGGAACTCTTGGCATCGGCTCAAAGGCTTGTTACTCACCTTTTGGGCCGTTTGGTCGCCATCTGTTCACTCCCTCGGCTCTTCCAAATGTGTTCCTCTTTTATTGTTTGCAGCATTGCTCATGGGCAGCTTTTTTATATTATATATTTTTTTTTTCGTAGAATATTTAGCTCCATTGTGTTTGCCAAGTCCGCCTTTAATTCTATTGCTTGCTGGGTTCCTTGTACAAAGATTATTATTTGCATTTTTCCTCGTTTGAAGCTTTGCCCACCTGGCCAAAACTAGATTCTACGTCGAGCCAAAAAGAAAAAAAAAAAGGTGGGAGCGGAAATAAACAAATAAAGGTAGAAAGCTAGAAACCAAAAGAGAAGTGCTTTTTGGTTGATGGTGCGTGCCCAAAAGGCATTATTTTTCACTGCCTTTTTTTTTCCCCCAATTTCGTTCCCGGTTGGTAATGAAGTCCTCCAGGAAAGGCCTTGTCCGTTTAATAGGTTTTGACGTTGCGTTTCCTCCTCTAATTCCTCTCTTACCCCCCCCCCCATCCCCTTCCCTTTCTGCACTTACACTTACCTGGGACTTTTGACAGGATGCTAATAGACTTCACGATATATTTATTTCCGGACTTTCTCTTTTCATTTGGGTTTTCATTCGCACTTGCTTTACGTCCATGTGCTACCATCCCCATCTATATCTTTGATACATGTATTAATGGATATATGTGTGTACATGCACCCACACACAGTTAATCGTATGTATGTTCGCTGTTTGGTGCATGTATGTATGTCATGTATATTTAGTAGCTTATGTTGTATATATCAGATGTTGTGTGTGTAGCTTTCTCGCATCATCCTTGAGACCTTTAAGGCTTCTATTGTATTATGATTGTTGCACCTAAACGGGAAACAAAATTGGCGCCAGTTTGGCATCAAAATGACCTAGGGTCACGGTGGCACCGCCCTTCTTCCTGTCCTCTCCTGATCAGGAAAAGAGGAAGATAGGAAGGCCTAGGAGGGACGAAATAGTGAACTCAGTAATGAGGCAAATGTATTCTTCTTTCTTCCTCTTACTTGACGTGGGACAAGAAGCAAGCCTTGTGTACATAGGATTGGGCCCAGGTGTCAGATGAGCAGGAAATTAAATGTTGCTGGATGCGCGTTTGAAGGCTTTGCGTTTTTTGATTGACATATTTATCTTGTCTGCTCGTGTATATCTTTATTCAATTAAGTGGTGGGTTGGATTTTGGAATACCCTGATTTTCTTTAGCTCCTATTTTCTGCCATTTATGTCACGTGAGTTAGATGTGAATATTTCCTATATTGATTTTTAGATATTTTTCTTTTTTTACTGTCTCTCGTGGCTGTTGTTATGAGGAATTATTCCCTTTGTTGCTATGTAAGCTATGACGTGAGACCTCACCCAAGGACCTAACGCAGGTGACTGGGGATTTTCGCTTGAAAGTACAGGTGACAGTAGAACAATTATACCCTAAACATAACGATCTCTTGAGGTAAAAGCCTTGGTATATTGGATGCCACCTCTTGCCAAATGCTTTTGACTTTGGGTTAGTGTGTGTGTGTGTGTGTAATCGCCGTCACCTGGACAAGAAGGAAGTGATGTTGCGTCAAAGGAGGAACTTCGAGGGGAGATAATTAAAAGAGGAAGGAAAGTGAAGGCTTTCGTGCGTCCGTTTGTCCAGGAAATGTTGGGGAGAAGTCGTTACCTAAATTCCGATTCTTTGAAGGTTACTTTTTTCAGTCCTAGGAAGTTCTAGGCTTGGATTTTGAGCCTTTGTCTATCTTTTTCTCTCTTTGCCTTGAGGGAGAGAAGGAAGTGTATCTTTGAAGTGACTGGTGGGATTACTGACTAGAACTATACACTGACGGGCTGATTGTGTTGACAGTCATCCATTATTTTGTTTTTCCCACATATTCTCATGTCTGGTCTATCCTGTAGCCGTTTTCTTCTTATCTAGTAGTTATTGCCCCTTGGTATAGAGGTTTGGGCGACAGTCTTATAACCTTTCGGTCTCTGAAGGGAGAGAGGGAAATTTTTATCTTAGGTGATTTGTTGCCTAACCGATACTGACTTGATGCGGCTTAGTAATAGTAGTAAGTTATCCATTAATTAATTCTCTTAATTTTCCACCAATGTTATCGATGTAGGTTTAACTTGTAGCTGCATACTCGTATTCGTATCCAGTAATCCTTGCTGTAGCAAGGATTACAGCTTACAACTGGCTGTATGGAACTGCAATGATTACAGCCTACAAGTGGCTATGTGACTCCACATTTCTGAGAAGTCCACCCCAATTTTTTTTGTTTTCAACTCTCCAGTGGCTGTTTTAGCTCGCACTGATCTGTGGTAGATCAGAACCTCAGTTGTATCTTCAGGTTGGTTCCCTGGTTGTCTGTTAATAGAACAGTCCATGGTTTATCTTTATGGATTGATGCTTTAGTTCTGTCTTTATAGGACATGGGATAATTTTCAGATTGATGTAACAGTTTTATCTTCTCAGTTTATCTTTATAGTTTAACACTTCAGAAAAAATACCCTTTTGTTATTTTTAGATTGATTTCTCTTTATTATAGATTGAATCCTTAGGTTGATCGTAATGTCTAAGTGCCTCAGTTTTGTCTTATAGATCGTTGTCTCAGTTTCATACTACAGATTGACCTAGGTTTATTTCATAGATTGATGCTCCAGCTTCCTCATATGAAATATTGCTCTTTATTGTACCAGAGAATTTATATAAATGGAAGTGCACTAACTTTTGTATTTCTTAAGGCTTGCAAACTTAGCAGTTCTTTTTTGGGGGCCCCTACTATCGACCTAGGTTTGTACAATGTTCGAATGTTGTCCAGCATGACATCTTTTATCATGCAAAAGCCCAGGTATTATTTATTAGTTCGTGTTTTCTGATTGGTCGATTCTGTCGATGTGTCAGTCACTCCTTTGCACATTTTGACAGTTTCGTGGTAGAGTCAGGAAAAGATTATTGTTGTTATTGATGAGTTAGTGGGGGTCTGGTGAATTTTCACAAGTGTATGTTTTTACTCTTCCCACAATACAGTTGACGTTAGATCTTGTAAATGATGATTATGATAATGTTAGTTATTGTAAACTTTCAGTAACTTTCAGTTAGTAGGAGAAAGAGCAACTAATATACGCAAGTTCAAGTACGCCACAAAAAAGTTGATGCCTGCGTGAAAAAAAGACTTGACTGAATTGAAATAAATATGTTTTGAGCAAAGCATGATTATGTTGTGAAACAGATCTAAAGCTGTGTTAAAGATCTCTTGTACAATTATTGTTAAACTGGAATGTAGTCATTAATATTGTGCTGAAGTGGAATATGTAAACAAGAAAAAAAAATGTACAAATTTTACGTTACGAAGTCAAGTGAATGATAAAAGCTGAAGTCACTTCAGTGAAAAACTGTTAGATATGTGTCCTTAGACAGTTGTTGCTTTATCCATACGTATATTTGGTTGGAGCCATTTACTAATGTAGAATTGTAACAACGTAATTATCTAACTTTAATGTTAAGGGAAAGCCTAAAGAAGTTCAGCGTCTGTTGAAAATGGTATGATCGAAAGTTCAGCGGACCAGAAGATTCTCTCTCTCTCTCTCTCTCTCTCTCTCTCTCTCTCTCTCTCTCTCTCTCTCTCTCTCTCTCTCTCTCTCTCTCTCTGTGAATATATATTTTTCTGTGTGAATATAAGACATTCGTAACCCCAAGTAGCTGAAATTATGAAGATCTACATCAGTGTAAACACGAGTAAACAAATGCACATCTAATTGTATGACCATGCTGTAGTGTCTGTGTAAAGCAGATGGAATTACTTGCCCACCCGTACCCATACCGAACAACGGAGGAGAAACATCGACGAACAGACAGTTTTTCTATTGAGAAAAACGTGAACCTGGACTGAATAGACAAGGGATCAAGTTTTAACTCAGAAATGCCAAACATGGCCAGCTTAAAGGTAGGAGATGAAAGGCAAATGCGCTTAGAACGCGGCTACACTCGGAGAATGCCTGGTCACTTTTAGGTACGAGACTGCTTACTTGGTTGCAGGCGTCGGTTGTACATCTGTGGCACTGTGTACTGATGATGTTACTAAATGCGTCCTCACTCTTGCGGCTCTTATGGGAGGAGTGGCTCTCGTTCGTCCCTTCGGTTTTATTCTAGAGTAAAAAGTTCGGGGCACTGTTGGTTGTAATTCTTTCTGCTGATATTTTAAAGATTCTTATTACACACACAGACATATATATATTTTTTTGTATATGTTTATAGTGCTCAACCATTAACACCAAAATGACCATTCATTGGTACTATAATTTTGGAAATTAATGTGTTGTGATCTATTTCTCAAGTGTAATCAAAGCCACACTTCATGAATTTTACAACCATAAAAGCAGATGCATTATCCAGTGTAGATTTCATATCCAGAAAATCAGAATCCGTAGAAAGTCAGACTTCCTAGCCGAAATAAGAGATTTCTTCACTTGCTACATTCCATTTACTGAAAAGCGGATTTTTTATTTAAAAGAACACATTTCATGCTTGCTCTGATGAATATTTTGTCAGAGCAACAGATGACATTACGAGAAAATCAACCCGTTTCATTGCCAGATTACCAAAACGTTTCTTACTTGGGATAAAAGAAAATAATAAACTCGTGACCGGGCAAAATAAGGTGTTATATGCGAAACCGCCGGCGTTACAAACCAAAACGAATAAGATTTCATGCCTGTAATCGCATTTGACAGTCGGCAAGAACAGATTTTATGCCGCGGTAATACATGCAAGCAGAGTCTTAATATGCTTGACACCATTTACCATTGCCAAAAAGGTCTCAGGATGACATCACTTTGTACTTTTGTGTAATGACGTCACCGGTCATTGGCCCCTTCTAAAGCTCCTATAGGGAGTCTTTTCCCTGACCGTAAGTGCTCAAGTCCATTCCCTCTTCGACATCTTCGTCATCATCATCATCGCCTTCTGACTTGTTGTCAGTGTGATGCCGACACGTAAATATATTGCTGTATCAGAGATATTTATCGGATGAAGATTATACTTGTTTAGATAGTGCTCCCCTGATAAGGCTTGTTTGACATTTTCAACCTACAGGTTAAGAAACCAATAATTGCTGTAATGCATATATTATGTGTGAAACTTTACAATCCGTCAAAAGCTAATGTTGAGAGGCGAAATTAAAACGAGCTGAACAAGAAGTACACTCTTTTAGAAAATATTGTCGAGAGGTAAAATTAAAACGAACTGAACAAAGTAAGAAAAAAAAAACGGAAAAAATAAAACCATGGAAAGGATTATGTTCTGGGTTGCATTTTCAATGCCCAGGTACTTCATGAGATGTCTTCAGCTTAATCAGTGATGGTTGAAATATGCATGCGATCACAATCCCCAGTCTTGTTGGTCAAGCTAAGTGCCAGACATGAAAGAGAAATCATTATCTCATCGATTCTCATTCTTAATAATTCTCATCCTTCGATTCTCTTCTCCTCACTTCTTGAGATAATAGGGTCACCGGGAAGTTTATGATCATCGTAAGCCCTGGTAATGTATAGAACGTACTTACTGGTTAGTGTGGCCGTAGTTGTAAATTCTCTCTCTCTCTCTCTCTCTCTCTCTCTCTCTCTCTCTCTCTCTCTCTCTCTCTCTTTTAACGGTAGGGCCTCAGCGAGGCAATCTCTCTCTCTCTCTCTCTCTTCTTAACAGGAGGGCCTCGACGAGGTAATTTTCACACCAGTGGGGTGAACATGTTCACATATTGCTCTCTCTCTCTCTCTCTCTCTCTCTCTCTCTCTCTCTCTCTCTCTCTCTCTCTCTCTTTCTTAGCAGGAGGGCCTCTACGAGGTAATTTTCGCACCAACGGGGTGAACCCATTCATCATGTACTCTCTCTCTCTCTCTCTCTCTCTCTCTCTCTCTCTCTCTCTCTCTCTCTCTCTCTCTCTCTCTCTCTCTCTCTCTCCCCGCGTTATTTCATCAATACATAACAATGATACACGACAAGGGATGGTATGAACTATGCTTATCTGTTCCGAAGTGTGACGAGAACATAAGTGTGCAGGTTACGTTAAGATAAGATGGTGGGGAGAGGAGGTTCGAGGGGTCCCCATGCATAACTGATTAGATAGTGGGGCAGCATGTTGGGAAGAGGTCACTTAGAGGTCACTTGAACTCTGTAGTTGTCGCTGTTGGTCGTTGAACTCGTCATGTTTGTAGTTATCTTCGGAGTCTGATAAAGGCTCTGTGCATGGGATACGATAGATTTTATTTATTTGCTTTTGCTTTGTATGGGAATTTTACCTCATGAATAATTTTTGCTTTTTGGTTCAGGAAGGATGCGTGTTATACTTGTTTATATTATATATATATATATATATATATATATATATATATATATATATATATATATATATATATATATATATATATATATAAAAATACCTTCTTTACCACGTACCTAAAAACATTATTTTTAGATGCTTGGAAAATTAATCAAAGACTGAAATCTCTGGTATATTATTTGCAGTTGGTTCATATCCTGAGCTATTGTTTAGGTTTATTAGGCAGTAATTACGTCGCTTGACAGGTAATCAGAATGCCAAAGATACAATTAACACTTAAGATACAATAAACACTTAATGATCTTAATGATACATGGATTTTGCTACTTTTGTTTCGCTGCGTATTAGGTAACTTGTAGAAAACGGCATTCAATATTTATGTATATATATGGCGGTTGAGATGTTCGATAAGTAGATACTGGAAGGTTTTTTGCTCGTTTTATAACCATGTTCTCATGGATATTTTTGTTATGAAGTGTTGCTGGTAAGAAAGATGGTGATAAGCATGAGAGAGAGAGAGAGAGAGAGAGAGAGAGAGAGACACTTGACTTATAATTAGTAATTTTTTTATCATTCTTAGTCGATCATCTGTTTTTTATTGTGTCCTTTCAAATTTCACCGCACCTACATAATGCGATCTTTAAAATTTAATGTGACATAAGAATATTATGATCATAAAATTTGTGATACTTTATAATATTGAAGTATAACTTTTGTGGCAAATGAATTATGGGATCATAATTCCATGTACATGAAATATGTGATCCTTATAATATTGTGATGCAGGAAAATTGTGACCAATTTTTGGTAATTGATTTTTGTGATTTCGCAGATTTGTAGTAATCGATTAATATGACCTTTACCGTTTTTATTTTTTTATATACATGATTTTTAATCAGGCATCATGCAGTAAATATTCCTCGCTGTCAGACTTCTCAGTTCCAGAGGTCCGTTATTCCACACACCACTGGATTGTGGAACAGTCTCCCTGAGGGTGTTGTACAATTGGAACTTCAAAAGTTCAAGCTAAGATGCAATGCATTACTGCTCTGATACAGTTCTTCTTTTATGTTAATAATTTACATTTTCACATATTTATTTTTGTTCATTTATTTTCCTATAAGTGATCTCATCTTTCTGTATTTCCCGTTACCTTCTGTTACTTCTTTCTAATGAACACCGTATTCTTTGGAAGCTTGAATTTCAAGTCAGTGGCCCCCGTGGCCATGTTCCATATGATAGGGTTCATCCTCTGAATAATAATAATAATAATATTGTTACTCAATACAGTTGCTCTACCCAAAGTATAGCCGTTTAACCGAACCTAATGTAATACTGTAGTAGTTGGTATAATGTGAACCGCAGTGGAGCGGTTTGGTTTACGTGCTGTTCCGCCACAGGTTTAACTCGTTTGTCCATCGGTTGATCCGCTTGTAGTGTGTTGCTACTCGAACGGCATCCTTTTATCGCATGTAAATAGTTGGTTTATCCTTTGTTAGATTTTTTGAAAGGACTTGTTTTCATTTAACTTTGTTTCTTTTGTTTTTATTTTGTTATTTTGTGTGTACACACGAGTATTTCTCTCTCTCTCTCTCTCTCTCTCTCTCTCTCTCTCTCTCTCTCTCTCTCTCTCTCTCTCTCTCTCTCTCTCTCTCTCTCTCTCATACACACAGGTTATATATATGTACAGTATATATATATATATATATATATATATATATATATATATATATATATATATATATATATATATGTATATATATAGTGTGTGTGTGTATTTATACACATATATATGTATATGCGTATATATATATATATATATATATATATATATATATATATATATATATATATATATATATATATATATATGTAGCAAACTATCACTTGCTACCACACTTTCCCTTTATTTGTTGCAACAAGGATGAAGCCTGTGTATAGAAAACTTACACCGTACTGTGGTATACGAGAGAGAGAGAGAGAGAGAGAGAGAGAGAGAGAGAGAGAGAGAGAGAAAGAGAATATTACATATGCACGAACATCTTATGAATAAAACACACAAACATGAAAAGAATAGACATGCGCTTGTTTTGGGAGTTGAATTACGTGGAATACTTGAGCTCCTTTGTCTTGCACTTACATTACACGAGATAATTAAACTTTGCAAAATACCGCTGGCATAGAAAACTTACTAGACAGTCCAGCGGGGGGAAGGTATTCCATGAAAGAGAATTATACTCTAAGTGCATGATATGGAAAGATTTACGTACGTACATACATACATACACACGTGTATATATATATATATATATATATATATATATATATATATATATATATATATATATATATATATATATATACATATATTTATGATGTACATATATGTAAGTACTGTACATCATGAATTACACACACATACATGTTATATATATATATATATATATATATATATATATATATATATATATATATATATATATATATATATATATATATATATATATATAAACGTACGTAAATTTTCTACGTACGTTTCAAGTATTTAAATGGTAATTTTCTTGCATTAAATAACTTCCTCCCCGCTGGGTTGTTTAGGAAGTTTTCTAGGCTAGCGGTATTTTGCAAAGTTTAATTATCTCGTGTAATGTAAGTGCAAGACAAAGGAGCTCAAGTATCCCACGTAATTCAACTCCCAAAACAAGCCCATGTTTATTCGTCGCATGTCTGTATGTTTTATTCATAAAATTATGTGCATATGTTATATTTTCTTGCCCTCCCCTCGTATACCATAATACCATGTAAGTTTTCTGTACATAGGGATCATCCTTGTTGCAATAGATAGAGAGTAAATGTGGTATCAAGTACTGATTTGCTTTCGATATATATATATATATATATATATATATATATATATATATATATATATATATATATATATATATATATATAGAAAGAGAGAGAGAGAGCATTTTATATATATATATATATATATATTTGTATGTATAGAGAAAGAAAAGAATTATATATATATAATATATGTGTGTATGTATGTATGTATGTGTGTGTGTATGTATGCGTGTGTGAGTGCACTTGTTTGTATAGAAAGAGAGAGAGAGAGAGAGACAGAGACAGAGAGATAGATTGACGCATTCCAAATGCAAACTACTTACATAATAGACTGGGGAGAGCTGGTGTTGCCATGGTGGTCCTGCCGTTCTGTTTTCAGGAGCGTCGTTGCTTCACTTGGTTTACACATCGGGCCTTTGGTTGCTATCGTTGACTGGTGGCCCTTCTTTCGTTTCATCGCTTTTACTTGCTGTCTGATTGGATACGGATCATTTTTGGTCATCTTTGGATCCTTATTCAAATCGTTTCCTCTTCCTGGTCACTTTGTTCCTCGTATAGTTTTGCCCGAAATTATCAAGGACAGTTAAGTTTGTGTTTTCGATGATAAATGAGATACCTTTTGGATTTATGTATCCAACAGCCGTAATGAGAAGTATTACCACTATATAGGATATTAGCTATCCGGTGACACTGCTTTGGCTACTAAAGAAAGCATATTGGTTCTCAGAATAACAGGTTACTGATTTTCGTGGTACCTGACTGATATTTCACATTTATTCGTGAGGATTACTTTTAGAGTTTCGGTGTTTGAAATTAGAAATCTTAATTATTTCATTTGTCTGATAACTTATTGCCTCCTTTGAACAGCTTCTGTCGCCGCTACCAGTGATGGAATTGCCTTCCCTTATTTATGTAGCATTTGCCCCCAAAGTGATCAGCTTCGATTAGCGGTACCAGTGTTGCCTATAGACCTTACGTAAGAAGGCTAGGCCGTAGAGTGGATGATTTTTCGTATCACATTGTATTAAGATAAGTTTGTCATTGTTTATATAATGGATAGTAGTTGTTTTAGAAATGACACTCATTTTTCGACTAGAACTGACAACAACAGATCAGATAGAGGAATGAAAATAATAGCGTAACGGGAGCTGCCGGTCTTACGTAAGAGGGTTAGAACTTATGGTGGATTATTTTTAGTTCTAAATTGGCCATGATGATATGCTTCGTCTGATTTGGCACTTCTGCCGCAGTGAATCTGTTCCAGAATTTGCGTTTCATTCTGTGGTATCTGTAATGTTATATTATTGTTAGTAGTGCATTTTTTTACGTCATCCTCGGTTTGATTAATAAATTTAGCTCAAACTAGATTCGAGCCACTTTTTCCCAAATGAGCGTTTTCGATCGAAGCAAGGGAGTTACTTCGGGGAACAAAACGTAGGACCAGACGAAGAGCGGAAGTCGAATCTTCGGGGTGCAGAAACGATTTGGGACCTCTTACGTAAGACAAGATGTCAGGAAGCCCCTTTCGTTTCTTCTCTTTTTAGCTTAATTATTACGATAAACAACTCTTCATCATTTTTCTATTGCAATGTCTTTATGTTTATCCTTCCAAGAGCAGAATGAGGTGGAAGTAGCTTTTGCCGTAACCACAGTGACGCCTATCTGTGTTGATTCCAAGTCGATACCACGTGAGGCTGTATTAGTGATTATGCTGTTTGTACGTGTGCTAGCACGCGCGCGCGCAAGTGTGTGTGTATGCACTGTTATCTAAGTTTAGTGTCACCACTAGAACTAGTTTGTGTGTGTGTGTGAGATTATGTAACTAGGTGTCACCTCTACTGATGGTTGAGAGCGTTCTCTCTCTCTCTCTCTCTCTCTCTCTCTCTCTCTCTCTCTCTCTCTCTCTCTCTCTGCAATTTCATTAAATTTGATTAACGCACAATTTTCTTCCAAACTTAGTTTAAATGTCTTTTTGCCAGAGACAGTAGCTGAGCAATATCTTCCTTAAAGGTTCTTGAGATATATATGATATATATAATATATATAATATATATATATATATATATATATATATATATATATATATTAAACAGTAATTGTAGCTTAATGTTTGTATATATATATATATATATATATATATATATATATATATATATATATATATATATATATATATATATATATATATGTATGTGTGTGTGTGTGTGTCCTTTATGTTCAGTCTTCACAATTATGTGTATTTTGGAAGCCCTCCTACCGGTCCCCATATGGTCCATGACGCAGGTCTCTTTTCTTTTTTTTTTTTTCCCAAAAAAATATTTACTATTGGTATGGTTCGCAAAATGCCCCGTTTACTCTCACAAACCCCTTCCTCTCCTAGAAAAAAAGGTGGGGGGCGGGGGGAACAAAGAAGTTTTGAAGGAAGAATTGGTGTTAGGAGAGATTTTATGATGTCGGTTATAAATTTACGTATGGCTAGACTATAAGTATGAATGCGAAGTAAATGACAATAGTTCATTATTGACGGAAAGTAAGTTCCGAATCGCCGACCTCATAGTAGATTTACTGTAGATTAAGGCAGATTGCAAACGGGGATTTATTACATTGTAGAACTCTTTGTAGGGTAAACACGAGAGAAAATAGAGAATGCCTTGAAAAGGTTGGTGAATGCAAGGTTATTTTAAGAAAAGGCCTCCATAGAGCGGTACTTTTTGTAGGCCATACGAAAGCTACTTGTACATGTATAACCGACTTGTGTGCCAAGTTTACATGGGAAAACCGTAGTACGGTCGTGAAAACTTGTCAAGTGACTTGAGAAGACTCGTAATAATTCGTGGATGTTCGTGATCTGCCCAAAAAAATTGGACAGACTAAAATTTTTATGCGGTTAGCCGCAACCCGGATTATGCTCATGTTGTATGCCTCGGCATTCAACTTGGCTAATTGTGAGACCACTTATTAAGTGTTTCTCGTACTGCCCCATCGGCCGCGGCTATAGTGCTTTCTACCTTTTACTGTTCATCTGTTCCCAGTAGTCTCTTAACCCTTTGGTGGTCCAACTTCTTCAATTTATCATTGCTTCAGTTATCACTTCTAGATATATGATCCAGTGGTCTGATTAAACTTCAAAATAATAACGATAAAAATATTAATTTATTATCATCATCGTCATCATTATCTCCTCCAGCGACATGCGACATAAGGGGCTTTAATTGTAATACTAATATTTCGGCAAGGTGCCTTTTCGTCATGCTTTTGTATGGTATGAACTCGCAGATTCAGTTATATTCACCTGGTTACTTTTTTCCTAACTCAGAGATTTTTTGGAATTTTCTTGCTTACCCGTTGCAGAGAAACAATCATATTAACCAGGAAATGAATGAAAAATGTAATATATTTGCTTTGGCGATTTCAGCCAATAATAATAATAATAATAATAATAATAATAATAATAATAGTATTAGGTAGATGTCACTTCATAGCCTGTTGCTTTGTAATCAGTGTAGATCTATGAACCTCCATCCTTTAGGAGTGAGCCAAACCTATGGCTTCCTGCGGAGATGTACTCCACTGTTATTTTTTAGTTTTTGTAAAAGAAAACTATTGAGATGGCTTTGTGTGTCCGTCCGCTCTTTTTCTGTCCTCCCTCAGATCTTAAAAACTACTGAGGCTAGAGGGCTGCAAATTGCTATGTTGATCATCCACCCTCTAATCATCTAACATACCAAATTGTAGCCCTCTAGCCTCAGTAGATTTGATTTTATTCAAGGTTAAAGTTAGCCATAATCGTACTTCCGGTACACATACAGTACAAACAACACAGGCCACCACTGGACCATGGCTGAGTTTCATGGGCCGTGGCTGAGGCCACCACGGGACCGTGGCTGAAAGTTTCATACGCTGTATAGAAAACTCGATTGCGCCGAAGAAACCTTGGCTCATTTTTTATATGTTTTTCATGTGCGGGCTAGATGAAGGCGCGAGGATGTCAGTTCTGTAGGCCTCTTCCATATTAAAAAATGAAAGAAAAATTGTTTGCTTTCAGCTGCACTTAATTTTATTCTGTAAATGGAGACGTCTCTGTGAATTACTTACGTAGATGTGGTATGTCATTATTATTAGATTATAATCTTAGGATTGGAGTTTTAGTTGTTATTAATAAAACAATGGAAGTTATGTATGTATGTATGTATGTATGTATGTGTATATAATGTTTGTATGTATATATATATATATAATATATATATAGCCTATATATAACAAGACATTCTCTCACAACTTTTACGCTTTGTAAAAGACTTGTAACAGTGTACGCGTTGTAAATGTATGCAGCTATACATATGATACCGCCACACGCACACCTGTCGTTTTAGCTGTTTCCGGGGTCCATGGGGTGTCTTGACAGAAAGTTGCTTGACTGGAAGCGGGCTGGGAACGAGCGAAGAGTAGACTTGGTTCTCTCTCTCTCTCTCTCTCTCTCTCTCTCTCTCTCTCTCTCTCTCTCTCTCTCTCTCTCTCTCTCTCTCGTAAAAATCCATCTTGAATGAGTTTTGCTAAGGTATTTTGGCAGATTTGAGCACCGTGCATTAGTGCTGAAGTATTTTTGTTTGTAGATGTACCACAAGGATGAAATGAAACACTGGTTATTAATACATCATGTTTTTTGTTGATTTCAGCAGCACACACACACACACACACACACACACACACACACACACACACACACACACACACACACATATATATATATATATATATATATATATATATATATATATATATATATATACACTCACATTTGAGTGTGTATGTGTGTGGATCTTTCTTTGCTGACTATTACTTGCGGGAAGAAGGGGGGTAAAACCATGCTCATTCTCCATCGTATTGCTATTTCCCTTCTTAAAGACAGGGGATTTACTTTCAAGGAATTATATCTAGTTTCTTTCCCCTGTATCCCCTTGGGGCTGGTAAGCTTTTGGTTGCCGCCTGGTTACATTACAAAGCATTTTCATTTAGCCGCGGTTCAAACCGGACTGAAACACGCCTTTGTTTTGCATAACTCATGGGTTAAAGTGTTGGTGGAATTTACAAAGTAATATTTTTCGTCTATGATTGTTTCTTCTCTCTCTCTCTCTCTCTCTCTCTCTCTCTCTCTCTCTCTCTCTCATTAGGAGGCTAATTTTAGATCTTTTCGCGTAGAAAATATGGCGAGTTTTCTCCTCATTAGTTTTAAGTTATTCTCGTTGCATTGTTTATAAGCCTTGTTTATCGAGCCATTTCTCTTCTCGAATATTACATTTGTGATTAAAGCTGTATGTTAAAATCGCTTCTCGATTGTGTATTGTGATCTGGAATGTTTTCCTTTTATTGACGGGTAAGTGGTCTCGCCTACACCGCGAGAGATCTGTTAAGCGTATGTACATTAAAATCAATTGGAATTGTATTTCCAGTACTAGGTACAGCAAGGTGGACTCACCCATGCGTTCGTGTGTTGGGTCATTGGTAAGATTCACCTGTGGGAAAGCTTGTGCTGAATGTTTATAAACAAAGATCGCTGCTCAGCTGACTACTCTGCACGATCATTGGTCGGCAACGGTGACGTTGCACGGTGGTAAGCGTTGATTGGCCCCCTATTTTAGTGACATCACATGTGAGCCCCGCCCCTTTTCAGTGGGCCAGCTGGTGTTTGGACGAGTGTTAAGGGGCTGAGTTTAGTACACAGCGCGTTGGAAGAAAGAGGTTTCCCCGACACACGCTTCGTTACACACACGTACTTGTCAGGGGCAGAACGCGCTCTCACTCTCTTCGCCTCACATTACCGTCACCAGTGTGAATGAAATTAACAAGCTCGCACTTCGTTCAGGCTGCTGCAACAACCAACGCACGAAGGCGGCGAAGAGCCAAGGAACACTACGGCTGCACTTGCTGTTCGAGTGTTCTCCCAGTGACGATCATCATACCCGACGAATCGGTATCAGACACTTGAGTTCCTCTCGCGGGAGCGCTGCTAATATGATAGTGGCGCTGACGGCGACGTCTTTTTGACCCTACGGTTCTCCCTCGTCAGCGTTATCCAATGCTAGTATACGTGTGCGTTTTGGCACCCTGGGTCATCTTGCTCTTGTACCTGTGCTTCGTCCTCCTCGACGTGTGAGAGAGAAGCGGCAAGAAGGAACTGCCACTAACTGCCCTCGAAGTCACGTGAAGCTGTTGTCTGCGAGAATAACAAAGTAGAAAAGGTGCGCTGTGGTGAGCATCGCTCGTTTTGATTTCCGGCGGGCCTCGAATCCGCCTCAGCCCGTCCTTTTTCGAATTTCCCCCTCTTTGAGTGCGAGGTGATTTTTAGGGGGGTTGGTGTGCATTAGTGTCCCCGTGGGTCGCAGGTTTGCTGGAGAGAGAGAGAGAGAGAGAGAGAGAGAGAGAGAGAGAGAGAGGGCGTGTGTGTGAGAAAGAGAGGAGGCTGGGTATCGATCCCTCTCCTTCTGCTGCTCCTGCTGTTGTTTCCTCCTCCTCCTCCTCCCTCAGCCACCGTTGTTGGTGGTGGTGGTGGTGTATGTGTGTGTATTTGCCTTTGGGTGTTAGTGTCTGCGACACCCAAGACGCGGCCCCACATCCGCGGGCCGCGCTCTCTTCTTCCTTTCCCCTATAAAACCCAACGCCATGACCTGCTGCCCTTCTGCCGGAGATCGTCAGTAACCGATAACCCTAGAGAAAAGACCTTGCAAGCCTTCCCAAGCATCAACATCACAATTGCTCCAGTAACATTAAGTCTACCTCTGCTCACCACATCTCGTCGTCCTAAGCAAGAAAGAAGAGAAAGAATTCACAGGACTGAAGAAAAACGCTGGCTCAGTGTCACGGTCAAGTCTCAAGGAAGGAAGTCAATCGTTGTAGTGTTTGTTGAATAAAACGTACAAGTGGTACTCGTTGGAAACTAGAAACCTCTCCTAATTTTCCGTAGTCCCTGTCGCGAGTGATATTTGTTTGCAACAGTTTAGTTTTTACCATACAGGTATTCTGTCTGTGCAGTCGATCTGCATTACGAAATCGCCAGAAGGACCTTCCTTTGTAGATTCATTCCCGATGTCTGTCCTGATGGGTTACAGCGGCGGAGGGCCGAGCGCCGGAGGTGGTGGCGGTGCTGGAGGAGGACCATCCGGAGACCTCCTCTACCAGGACACCGGTTGTGGTCTTCCGTCCTACCAAGATTCAGGATCATGCGTTGGGGGGCTGTCGCCCCCTTTCCAGGAGTCGCCCTGTGGTCTGCAATCCCACGACCATCCTTCCCATCACCTTGACTCCAACGGCCTGGGCGGCTATGGCAGTGACCTGGACTCCCTGGGTGGCGAGTCGTCCTCCTCCCACTTGCCCTACAGCCCCGAGCCGGAAGCCCCCCTCTTTTCGGAAAGCCTCGACTACGGAAGTGCCGGTTCTGGAAACAACAACAACAATAACATCTCTGCTGACGGAGGCATGGTTGTTGGAGGAATGGGCATGATGGGCCTCGGAGGGCACGGGGACGTGAGTGGCAGTGGTGAGGGCTTTGTTGGAGGTGGGGGAGGGAATGTTGGTGGTGGGGGACGGCCCCGCAGGCGCCGAAGAACGCCGCCCAAGGCCAAAATCGACATAAATGACAACTCCCTATATTCCGTTTACTGCATATTTAAAAGCATTCTCAGGTGGGTCATTAAACTTTACCGTTTTAGTATTAGTATTGTTAGTGTCAAAATATTTTCCAAAATAATTTTCTGTTGTTCGTGAGGGGATGTTCGGGTTTGTGTTGTTGATGGTGCCTGTCTGTCTGTCTGTCTGAATGTCAGTCAAGTCTGTAGGCCATGACTTGGAACAGATACTTTCATTACCTTCGGGAGCTATTAAATGCTGACGTAAACTGTTTAGGAAATAGAGTACGGTAAGTCAAATATCTTTTGGTATGTCTCTGTAATGTACGTAATGGCAAGAACGCTTTAATTAAAATCGAAGATGAGGCTGCAAGCAACTCCTGAAATGTGGGACGCCATTTTCCTGCTAGCTACCATGAATCACGTCTCTCATTGACTTGTATAGAGTTATGTCATCTGCACAAGGCGGGTCGTCGCCTTGAGAATAATTCTCTCTCTCTCTCTCTCTCTCTCTCTCTCTCTCTCTCTCTCTCTCTCTCTCTCTCTCTCTCTCTCTATATATATATATATATATATATATATATATATATATATATATATATATATATATATGTGTGTGTGTGTGTGTGTGTGTAGTTGTGTGCATGTTAACTTGTTTGAATTAAATAGCTTGGGATGTATTTACACATACGCGTTTAGACGAAAAAATATTCCAGACATGTTAAACTCTGCTTTTGTCTACAGTCTAGAAGCACTGCAAGAGCAAATAGTGTATAGTTTTGAGGGTTTAGTGTTCATTTGTTATCTCCTTTGAAACAGCATTTTGATTGAAGTATAACCTTTTGTCAGAGAAGTTCATTTTCAGGTTTTGTTGTTGACTGCGATTTTGAATATCGTAGTTCTCAAAACTGCCGGAGTTTTGAACATTATAGACCTTCATAGGTTTTTGGGCACTGCTCTTCTAATGCTTATTGTTTATTTGTAATGGCCTGCTTCTCTCAGGCTAATATTTCCCTTTCAGTTGCAAGGGTAAGTTCATGTTTTGAAGGTGGTGGTATGGGTTCAGTTTGTGTATAAATGAAGTGTCAGCGTATCACTTTAACAGTAATTGTCTAAATAAGTATAAGACATAAGGTTAGGTCGCCTTGGATCATCTGCCTGAATTTTGAAGTAACGTGCTGTAACATTAAGATTTTTGCACGATTGACCTTATGAGGCTTATCATAGTCCCCACCTTTGGTTGGAGTTAGAGTTGGCCTTCAAGGATCTCGTGCCTGGATTCTCAGTCAGGGTATATATTGCATTATTCACATGATTTCCTTTCTGTAGATCGCTGTTGACGCAATACCGTGAGGAAATATTTCCAATCTGTATTTCATAGAGAGAGAGAGAGAGAGAGAGAGAGAGAGAGAGAGAGAGAGAGAGAGAGACATCCCAGCGTGACTTCAAGCCCTTGGAGAGCCAGTCATGGGCTCTGTAACCCCCCCCCTCTCTCTCTCTCTCTCTCTCTCTCTCTCTCTCTCTCTCTAGCGGCCGCCATCACCATCGTGTTGCAATCTGTCTGTTGTTGGGAGGGGCTGTGGAGAGTCAGATGTCTCCTCTTCATAGGTGTCTGGAAACTGTGAAGAGGGAAGTTGAATGTAAAGGGTAGATTGCTGTCCCGATGGATCTCTCTCTCTCTCTCTCTCTCTCTCTCTCTCTCTCTCTCTCTCTCTCTCTCTCTCTCTCTCTCTCTCTGACACACGTCTTCATTGCTGCTAGCACTTCACTGGAACCGTGGACAGAACGTTTAAACTTAGGTGTATAATTTCTTGAATTATTGAGCACTGCCTGCACTTCATTATAGACAAAACGTGCAAACTTGTATGAGAGAGAGAGAGAGAGAGAGAGAGAGAGAGAGAGAGAGAGAGAGAGAGAGAGAGAGACATGCTTGAAGCTGTCTCCTTTACGTCCTCGGGAAATTCTGGCCAGACAGCCAAGGTGTCTGCTGTATTTGGGGCACATCTTTAGCTGTCGGGTCGAAGATGTCTATGAAAGAAAGACAAGCGGATCGGGTCGTCACGTTCTGATCCAGATTATCTGTTATTTCATATTTTGTTGTATGACAGGAATATAACAGGATTTTCTTGGGTATAAATGAAAATAGAATAAAAGAGAAAACCAAAATAAGTTATAAAAGCAATTATAAAAAATAAAAAGACCAAAAGACCATTTAAGTAATGATGAATAAAATAAATATATAAAAATAGGCGTTACCATTCCGTCAGTATGCACTTTTTGCTGATATTTATTATTTATTTTGTTTGTTATTAATTGTAAATTATTATACACATATATATGTAATATTGTAAATATATATACATATGTAGTAAATATATATGTAATATATATGTGTATATTTACACACACACGTGTGTGTTTGTGTGTGCGTGCGCGTGTATGAAAACAGGAGAGAGTTTCATTCCTCAACGTAAAGGAATTTTCGCAAACTAGCAATTTTCCTTGAATAGGACTACCAATCACTTTCGAGTGTATATTGAACATGGTCTCTAATCTCACTTCTCGTGAGATGCGTGCTGCTGTCCAATTTCTCTCTCTCTCTCTCTCTCTCTCTCTCTCTCTCTCTCTCTCTCTCTCTCTCTCTCTCTCTCTCTCTCTCTCTCTCTCTCTCTCTCTCCTTCCTTCCTTTAGATATGAAGTGAAAATAAGTCGTGAAACAATTGGAAGGTCGCTGTTCCTCAACCTTTTTTACTTGACGTAATGACATTGTAATAAAAGCATTGGCATTTTATTAAATTGCAATAAAAGCAGTTACATTTTATTAGAGAAATCACTGTTTCACTAAAACGGCTGCGATGTCAGAAGTTAATTGATTTTTTTAAAGTAAGGCCAGTGTCTTGATAAAGATTTAACGAGAACTTCCTCATTGAGAAAAGCTGTCGTCTTAATGAGGAAGGATGTCATGTTTAGTAAGATCAGTATATGATTGATGGTTTGATGGTTGTTTCTTCCTGTGTACATGATTTTTAACTGATCCCAATTTATTTCCGGCTCTTTGTAGAGAAATCTATGCCTTCACAAGCCCGTATAGTTTCTATGTCTGTTGTTGGAGGCCCCCGTTTTAGGCCTCCATTTGGTAGAAAATAAGATTCGCGTTAAACCTGGCAGGGATTCTATTCACGCTGGAATGACTAATGTAAATGATATTGTTGCACATCACCGCCTTTATCTTTGAAATGCGAAATATTCATGCTAGGAAATTATGAAGTAGAAAGTAAAAGATTCTTATCTTGACGTTCTCAATTAATACAAATTCTAGTGCATACCAGTAATACTGAATATCTTCAGCATCCTCCCAGTCACTGAAAGAAAAATTCACGAATTGTCAACGCTGTGGATACGCACAGTCGAGGTAAGCAGCCCACTGCCATCTGGACTGGCGGCGTTACCTGTTCAGATTGGGTAACCCACGACCTCGATAGGTTCACCAGAGTTCATGCATGCCTGCGTTTACCCTTTCTCTCTCTCTCTCTCTCTCTCTCGAACAGGTGAATTGTATACTCGGTGCTCTCTCTCTCTCTCTCTCTCTCTCTCTCTCTCTCTCTCTCTCTCTCTCTCGAACAGGTGAATTGTATACTCGGGCTCTCTCTCTCTCTCTCTCTCTCTCTCTCTCTCTCTCTCTGGAACAGGTGAATTGTATACTCGGTGGGCAGTCTGATGTAGTTGGAAAGGGAGATTTACCTCGGCGATTATCTCTTAGGTTATATGCCATTAAATTAAATCATACAGTAACTAAGAGTGACAGGGCTTAAGGAAATAATTCCCCATCCCACGAGGAGTGGAACTTGTATGCAGTAAACACACGTGTGGTGTGTGAAGCCAGCAGCATTCTTCGACCGTAAAAATATATTCATATGGTAAAGAGAATAGGAAGGATTGGCGTAATTATAATTTCTTTGTGTGCTTTGTATTTACTGATAATTTGACCGGGCACTTAACCTACCTCATGAGTGATCATATCTTATCTTAGTTATGAAGTGATAAGATAGGTGATTTTTAGAACCCTGACGGCTATGCAGAGGAACTCTCTCTCTCTCTCTCTCTCTCTCTCTCTCTCTCTCTCTCTCTCTCTCTCTCTCTCTCTCTCTAGGAACTTGAATTGATTCATCGAACGTCAGGTGAATTTCGGGTTGCGTAATGCGTCTTTTGACTTTCATCGAACCGCTTACCAGAACCTGTAGTTCAACTGCGTCTTTCCACCGCGTAGTATTTTCGTTTCTCGTCATTTACAGTAAATTGCTCGGTCTTTGCCCTGCATTTGCCTCGTTAACCGTGACATAATACAGGAGGTTATCACGTAATAGGCCGTCAGAGGCGAATGACGCAGTTGCTTTGTAAGGAAGTTTTGTTTTTTATATGATGTTTCATCCGGCCTTAGGTTTTACTTTTATGAATCATTTAGGGAAGACATACAGGTTTAGCCCGGGCAAGAATTCCCTCCCCTAACCCATTTCCACAGGCTCTAAATCCCCTCCCGCCTCCCCGCCTCACCTTCCCCATTCCGCTACACTGGAGGAATGGTGCCAAATCCCCTCCCATGGAATAACCTCATAGACCCCGTCGCTTTCTCATGGCACTCCGTCACCCTTCCGTGAACTCTGCCACGGACGGGGGAAGAGAGAGAGAGAGAGAGAGAATCAATCCTTCTCTGCATTCCGTTTGGTAGCTGTGCATCCAGAGTCGCTCTTTCATTTCTAGAATGAAAGACACGACCATATTTTTTTCGTCGATTTTCTTTTAGACTGGAGTTGATGAAATTGATCTGATTGGGTTGGGACCTCTCTCTCTCTCTCTCTCTCTCTCTCTCTCTCTCTCTCTCTCTCTCTCTCTCTCTCTCTCTCTCTCTCTCTCTCTCTCTCTCTCTCTCTCCCCATGAACAGTTTATGAGTAGTTGGCAGCTCTATTCATTTTGTATACATATTCAATGGTAGAGCAGTTTCAGCTACTAAAGCATATACCTCTTCCTTTTTAGAAAATTAATTGTAGCGTCATTTTAAAGGGATGAGCGTCGTTTCGGTTTCTGTTTTCTTTGTCAAAATATTGGTACTTAGTTTTTCTTGAAGTTTTTATGAGGCCGTTTAGTATTGTATATAACTCTCCATGACCCACTTCTGTCTGGTAAAATTCTTGGCATCGATGACCATTGCAGTCGCGACGGCATCGATACTAAATGGAATTGACGTCTATATGCGCGTTAAGGATAGAGGCTTTGCTAGGGGATGTTCATATGACATCACTGATGGAATGATATCACCTCTTGTTATTTATTGCCAGTGATTACCATGATTGCGGTTTGCACGTCGTAGTGGTGGCTGCCTGTTTACACTTACCAATGTTAGTGGTTGTTGGTTGTTGTTTTCCACTGACTCGTGTTCCTTTGGTGTTCGGTTTCAGCATTACTATGTTTTTATTTATAGTTAATAAATGACTATATATACTATATATGATAAGTAAAGGACGTAAGTGTCGAAAGGCCTCGCAGCACTCCAGTGTTTCCGTTTCCCTCGTGGATTTCATCTTTATTTATATATTCATCACGGTCCATATTTTCGTGATTCAGTTATACATACACACACACACACACACACACACATATATATATATATATATATATATATATATATATATATATATATATATATATATATATATATATTATAAATATTTATTTACACACATACACACATATATATATATGTGTGTGTGTGTGTGTGTGTGTGTGTGTTTGTATATCGCAGTATTGTTTATATGTTTGTCGACGGCACCGGGCATTCTTTGACGGTGTTACCAATTCAGGTTGAAGCCAAGGACCGCTTGCTTCTTAACTCCTGGGATCGAACCAACAGTATTACAACGATCGTTGCTCTTGTTCTTGTCTGGACTCCTCCTGCTCCCTTGAGTCAATTTACTGATGTAAAAAAAAAAAAAAAAAAAAAAAGTCGATTCTGAGTTGTTGTTCCTGTATGAGATTACGTCTTTTATCCTCGTCTGTCTCATTTATATTCAGTGTTAGATGGGTTTTTTTTATGGAAGTTTGAGCTTTTTTTTTATTTGCTTGGATATATTTTTATGTGCCGTCATGTAAATGTACTTACTTAACGGCACCATGTTTCGTGTTTAGAATTTATGAATTAATTTTGTAATAGGATTAGTGTAAATCTCCCGCACTATATAAGTGTACCTTTCGCTATATGTTTGCATCCTAAATTTTTTTTCCAGTGTATTTTCGTCTTCACATACATACGTACACACAGACATACCCTTGCATGCGCACGCACACACCCACCCAACGATATATTTAATAAACAGTTATTCGCTTCCCCATTAGGTTTTCGACAGCAGGGATCATTGACCTTTCGCCAATGACTGCGTTAAAAGTCAAGCATATAAAAGCTCGTCTTGCCATCGAAAGTGCTGCCTCGCCCACCCTGAGAGAAGCATTTAAAGTGTCGTTTCGGCGTTTCTGGCCTCCGCTGTACGTACGTGTTGCGTCGTCGCTTCTTCGCTATGAATGTAATGTGGTTTTGGTTGCCTATTTACTTCTTTTCACTCGAGGTATATAAAGGAGTAATTGAGGGAAGTGCGTTGCTTTGCTGTAATGCCTCTCTCTCTCTCTCTCTCTCTCTCTCTCTCTCTCTCTCTCTCTCTCTC
>NC_089788.1:15163001-15190501 GCF_040412425.1 Macrobrachium rosenbergii | reverse complement strand
TCTCTCTCTCTCTCTCTCTCTCTCTCTCTCTCTCTCTCTCTCTCTCTCTCTCTCTCTCTCTCTCTCTCTCTATAGGTTTCAAAGACTTTAAGCACAAAATTAGTCTAGAACATGTATGACCTGGTTTTTATATTTTGCCAAATATTTGGCAAGATAGTGCTTACATTGTAATTAATGACTTTGACGTCCTCGGTAAATTGTCCGGATTAATATTTGAAGTCTTTCCCACTACATTACTTCTTTTCTTCCCGTGATGTTAACTTCAGGATCAGCTAAGTATAACTTGAGCCTCCTGTTAGGTTTTATTTGATGTTGGCTCCAGTTCCACTGTTGGAATGCTGGCCTTCGTTCCCCTTCCTTAAATAGTGTCGTTAATTCCCCACCCTCATGGCCACTCTTTAAAATCCACCTTCTCAATTCGAATGCCAAGTTCAATACACCGTGTCTTAATGTTGCTTTTGTTGCATCGAGTTCGTTGTAATACTGTGTCCTTTAACGTTAGGTTTATTGTTTCCTCACATGCTAGCTTCCACCTTAGTTCCAGTCCTCCTTACGGCACTTAAATCCTGATGTTGTCTCTCATGTGCCCTTTTTGGTAATTTCGTTTTGACTTTGATGCACCTCTGCTGTGATGTACATTTCCTCTCCATGTTGTAATCATCCTCACTTTCCTTTTATGTGGGCAAGAAATGAAAGTGTTTTTATGTTGAATTAGGGAGGATACTTTTCCACTCCAATATTTAGATATTATAAAGGTGAAAGGAGACTTTGGTATCTAATATTTGATTGCTTTGAAGATAAGAGATTCTTATTATCATTGCTTTAAAGATAAGAGATTCATATTATCATTGCTTTAAAGATAGATCCTTATTATCCAATATTTAGTTGCTTAAAAGTCGACGAGGCCATTATCATATATTTGGCTGCTTGAAAGGTGACCCTTCTCCAATATTTGGTTGCTGGAAATACTAGGAGACCCAAATTACTCAATATTTGGTTGCTAAAAGGGAAAGAGACCCATCTTATCAAATATATGGTTGGTTAAAATGCGAGAAAACCTTTACTAACCAGTATTTGATTGCATAGAATACAAGGAGACTGTTACTAACCAATATTTGGTTGCTTGTTACCTACCAATATTTGGTTGCTTGTTACCTACCAATATTTGGTTGCTTGAAAGGCAAGAAGACTTTACAGACCAATATTTCGTTGCTTAAAATGCTAGGATACCCTTAATAGCGAATATTTAGTTGCTTAAAAAGCGATGATACCCTTACAAATCAATATTTGGATGCTTAAAAGGCTAGGGTACCCTTATTAACCAATATTTGGTTGCTTAAGAGGCTAGGGTACCCTTACTAACCAGTACTTAGTTGCCTAAAAGGCAGAGTCCCTTATGTAACATTCTGTTGCTGAAAAGCCAATAAAACCTTTGTTATTCGCCACTTTCTTTCTGTAGATTAGGGAAAGAAGAAAGCCTGAAGTGTTTCCAAGGTGTCCTACATCATCATTGTGATACAGGGCCTTTGTTTCAGCATCACCATCCTCATCGTCTCGACCATCGATCGGAACGTGAAGAGGAACTTCCACATTGTCTTGTGCATAATAGTATTGTCCGTGTTAGCACAGAGGCATTTGTAGTGTTTGTGTAGCTCTTCAAGCCTGCCTCCTTGTTTGCGTAGGGTTCGGTTAGTAAACGGCTTGGTTGGTGAAGTATGTACTGTTTAAGATTCGTTGGTTGTTTAGAGAGGTCGGTTTAATTTTTTTTTTTTTTTTTTTTAATGTTTGATGTTGCTAATCGTAATACGTGCTCATTCTTCCAGAACTTAGAACCAACCAAAATGGTCATCAGCTTCCCCTTCCTTACTGAAGGGGTAAAGACTGCAGTTGACTGGAATACATAACGGTGTTTATATTTCTTATATTGTTAAACTGCTATTTTTCGCATCATATGCGAGTGAGTGAGTGTGTGTGTGTGTGAGAGTTCGTATGCGCTTGCCCCCCCCCCCCACAACACACACACACACACATACACACACACACACACAAAACAAGTGTTAATTGAGAAGTAGATTTTACTTAAATCAGAGTACTGGCGCCAGACGATTTAAGGCAATACAACAGTTGTCGTGAATATTAATTAGTATTAGCATCCGTAAATACCACTAGCAAATCGTATACAATGTTTTGCTGCAATGTGAACAACTGAATATGCAGTTACTCTTTCTTTTGAAATTCAAGTCCCCTTTGAAAATAGTATCAGTGTAGCCTTTGGATAGAGAATTAAGATCACCCTAGACTTACCTACGCATGAGAAGAAATCTTTCTCTAAAGAAGTTAAATAACACCTGTAAAGATATATAGAGAGAAACCGAAACCAACCTTGACTTTTCATTATATCGTCTGTTTTTATTGTGAAATGTACAAGGCTTCTCTGTTCTTTGTTTCGCCTACGCATTGTTTTTCTGCTGTATTGTAAATCACTTTTAAGCTTTTTATCAGTAGCCTTTCTTGTCCACTTTTTAAAACGTTTTCCCTGACAATAAAAAAGATTGAAAGTGGCAATGACTTTTGTACTTCCTTTGAAGCCACTGAGAGAGAGAGAGAGAGAGAGAGAGAGAGAGAGAGAGAGAGAGAGAGAGAGATGCGTAAAGACATACATGTTCACGTTAGGAAGAGGTGATTAAACGGCACTGACGGAGTCTGTGATATGTATTTGCTTCATTGGCTGAAATGAACGCCTTACTTGGCAGATGCCTTTGGCTGTTAAGTCTCATTCACGATACCTGTGATGATTCTAGGCTTTGGTTTTGTCGTCTTAGCAGCAGCATCTCTTCGTCAACAGTACTGGGTTATTGTTGTTTCTTCCTAGAGGGTAAAATGCACTTTTTTTCCAGGGATGTTTAGTTCGTTTCTTCTTTCTCGAAAATGTGGGTGTTGGTGTAAGCGTGTCGAGTTTTGCATGCACATACACATATATACATATATATTTGTATAAATATATATACGTTACATATACATATGTATATATATGTATGTTTACATATATATATATATATATATATATATATATATATATAAATAATAATGTGAACGTATTGAATATTATGATATAAATGAGTATATAAAATTCATATTGGATTTAACAAATTGATCGTTTAATTGACCTCTTGAGTTATTTTGTTGTAAAGGTCTTTTCGAAGTTTCGATTACTCTAATTATCTTTCACCTTTTTTTAATGAACAATTCATTGTATCTGCCTTTTTTTTAATAAACCACCCATTTTATCTGCTTTTTTTAAATGAACCGTTCATTTTATCTGCCTTTTTTTTAAATGAACCATCCATTTTATCTGCTTTTTTAAATGAACCATTCATTGTCTGCTTTTTTAAAATGAACCATTCATTTTATCTGTTCTTTTTAAATGAACCATTCAGTTTATGTGCCATCTCTTGAAGCGCATGTAAGGGTCACCCCGCAAGCACATTCGTGAAGACCATCTCCATGATGTAGTCTAATTATAAGAGATTTATGAGGTGAGAGGCCGAACCCCCTGTTTAATGGCAGATGATTTGGTGCAGTAGGTAAGCAATGGATATTGCGTAACAGTACGGGATGACTTGCTCTCTGGTACAGGTGTTTATAATATCGATCGATGAATAGGTATTCAGATCGGAGGCAAATGGCTTACGTCACAGTATATTTCCATGGCCGTAATGTTAATTAAAATGTATTATGCATTGGTTTCATTATGAAAACTTTTCTCATATATATATATATATATATATATATATATATATATATATATATATATATGTATATATATATATATATATATATATATATATATATATATATATATATATACCGAGTAATGTAATAAACGTACATGTTACAGTTGTTGACTAAAATATAAATGTATTAGTCCGCGATTACAAAAATCTATTGACATTACTTTTTTCTGGGTGCAGTGTTGTTATTAAAAGTTTCATGACGCATATACTGTATGTATACATACATACATTCATATATATTCTTCTTCTTCTTCTTTTAACTTGCTTTTTTTTCCCATTTGTATGGGGTAAGCACGATGCCTTCTTTTGAAGGACTTTGATTTGGCTTTGGGATATATATATATATATATATATATATATATATATATATATATATATATATATATATATATATATATATATACATACATATATATGTATGTATATATATGTGTGTGTGTGTGCGTGTGTGTGTGTGTGTGTAAAGCACACTTATATATAAGTGTGCTATTGCATGCGTTCCCAGCGTTTTGGAACAGAGCATGGCGCTTGCTATAAAATAATCCACATATTATCTGTGGAGAGTAACCACAACTTCGTGAAAGTCTGTACTCTCTTGCACGCAACTAGAGAGAGAGCATCGATACACACAATATCTTGTATTTTTGGCGATTGTGAAGTCTGTTAGATACTCTCTCACTGCCTTTCTTTGTGGCAAATTCATTTTTAGATATAATAACTGTTTTGGAAAAAACGTAACTGTGGCCAAACTTTTTTTTTTTTTTTTTTTTTTTTTTTTTTTGTATCCGTTGGTTTTTTTTACTACATTGGGGACTATTAGTGGGAGTAATGGCGGGCACGTACGTGTTTATACCCAAAATCATAGTTATACTCAAGGTCTAGAGAATATACTCTCTAGTCTAGATCTGGGTTATACTGTCGTAAATAATTATAACTATATCTTTTAGCATTAACGTCTTTTATGCTCACAATTAAAGTTGATCATTTTACAATATTAGTAAAAGTCATAATAATAAGCTATAGTTCTCGGTGTTCAGAGTGTAAACCCCAAACTAGTATCATAGCATTGGTAAAAATAAGGACTATTCTGTAAAGAATAATAGTTATGGTTATACGTATGCATGCACACGACGGGTGTCACAGTTACAAAGGTCAACCGGTTTAATAAATCTTTCATGCCTATTTTCCATTGTGTATGATTGCGAAAGGTCATCAGATATATTTGCAGTGTTTAAGAATATTATTAGATGTCTAGAAATAATGTCATATGAAAACTGGCATTTGGTATTCCCATGGTAACTAGACGTTGGACAGCGGATTATGTATTGAGAGAAGGTGACAGAAAGACGTACACACACACGCGCGCGCACATGCGCATTCAGACGCACACATGCTCGCAGCATTTGTTCAGCAGGTGTTTCAGCTTGTATAGAAGCTCCTGTTGTAAGTGAATGTTGTCAGTTACGAGCAGGGTTTTTTTTTTTTTTTTTTTTTTTTTAATCAGTTCTAAGGTCACAGTGGTTTACGGAGGTGGTGGTCTGAAGTCATAGTTGGTTGTAGTTTTTTTTTCCCTCCGTTTTGCGCACGTCATGCTGTATCATAGAGGCGAAGAATGGCCCAGAGTAAGGAGGGCTTAGGAAAGGAAGAGGAGGTGGGGGGGGTGCTAAAAACCTTGGCTGAAGTTAGTAACAGCCGTGGCAGGAGGAAAGAGTGGATGAGATTCTCAAGAACTGATGTCCTCTCTCTCTCTCTCTCTCTCTCTCTCTCTCTCTCTCTCTCTCTCTCTCTCTCTCTCTCTCAATACAATTTTTCCTTATACTGGAGAGGCAAGCTCTGACGGCGAAATGCTATGATTCTCTCTCTCTCTCTCTCTCTCTCTCTCTCTCTCTCTCTCTCTCTCTCTCTCTCTCTCTCTCTCTCTCAATACAATTTTTCCTTATACTGGAGAGGCAAGCTCTGACGGCGAAATGGTATAATTCTCTCTCTCTCTCTCTCTCTCTCTCTCTCTCTCTCTCTCTCTCTCTCTCTCTCTCTCTCTCTCTCTCTGGCAAAAACCAAGCGTACGTGAGAAAGAGAATGTGATGCAAAACCGTCTGCGGAAATGTCAAGGTTTTAAAGATAATTTCTTCTTTGACGGATCAATGAAACGAGAATCGGAACGGGGTCTGTTAACACCAGATTTTAATTAATTTATTATTATTATTATTATTATTATTATTATTATTATTATTATTATTATTATTATTATTATTATTATTATAAAGTGGGCAGAGTGTGAAATGTATGTGTAATAATAGTATGAATATACGATGACACCTCCTGGAGGATTGAGCAGTAGTATTTCCAAATTGGAATGACATTAAATAATTTTCAAGTAATCCAGCTGATTGTTTGTAACTTTTCTTATTTCTTCAGTTGATCGTATAATTTAACAGCTGCCTTGCTCCTAATATTAGTACTAAAAGTATCCTTTTTTCCAGGAAAAAGGGAGTTTTGATGCGTTTGTTGCATCGCCTTTTTACCTTTAAGTTATATTCTGGAAATATATCAATGTGCCAATGTTCATATATGCTCTTATCACTGATAAATGTATTGATCATTAAACGTCAGTCTTCAGTTGTACGTATTTTAAACCATTAGAACTTGCCTGCGTAAATCTTCACTCCAGCATATATCATAAGCAAAATATTTCTACCTCATCCAGGACTGGAATGAAGTAGAATTATTGGAAATCACAAAAGTAACAAAGGCTTCATTCTGTTATGGTTTAAGCTCGAAGGCTTATGATATATGCTGGAGTGAAGATTGATGCAGGCAAGGCCTAATGATTTAAAATACGTACAATTCGAGACTGACATTTACTGATAAATACATTTATCAGTGATAAGAGCAGATATTATGAACATTGGCACATTGATACAAAAAGCGGTTTTATAGACTTATACATGGAGTGGTAGTTAATTATGCTCAAGGGCCATGCAAATCTTCCTTTGTGTAGCCTACCTCGTCATTGGCTAGCCAGGCTTTCAGGCGAGTGAGCTCAAAAAATTTATGTTTCAATTTTATTATTTTACAAAATCATTGGTAATACCTTGTCAGTGGTCTTTAATAACAGAAACTGTACTGTAACCTTGCTGTAGATCATAAGTTGCTGAAGGAATATCCAATGGGGATTTGTTTTATATGATTCCCACAATTTGTTTATCTAGCTAAATATATGCGGGGGGAGGGGGCACCAGGCAAGCGCATCTCCCACCAACCCACATCATCCCGCCCCGTCCTGCCCTAGCTACGCCCATGCCTCTCATGTTTCTTTCATGGCAAGAGATTTGATCTTTTTAAAGCGACATAACGCAGAAGAGATAGAGAGATGCCTTCAGGTTGTTGATAAATTGCTGCGTCAACAGCTGCAGTTCTGCTAATGGAGCGCAAAATGTATCAAATTGTTTATGTATCACATGCGAGTTTCTCTCTCTCTCTCTCTCTCTCTCTCTCTCTCTCTCTCTCTCTCTCTCTCTCTCTCTCTCTCTCAGAGAATACGAATGTTGGTTTTGGTTGATATGGTTATTGAAGTTCTACTTTGTTAAACTTCGGTAAATTTGCTGTGGTCCGAGTAGTTGGTACGTATGACTCACAGCTAACGAACGCGTACTAACTGAAGTTTCTTCAGATGCAGAGAAACGGATTATTTGCTTTTGTGAAGCACTGCATGTGTAGTTAGCCGGATTTCCCTGTCAAGGATCGTCTTTGTGGATGACGGAAAGGAAGCCATATTCTTGTTTCTGACTTTCTTACTTCACATGAGAAAAAGAGAGTAAGATTTATACGTCACCGGTTAGGTTAAGCAGATTGTCTTTTATAGGTGATTGTTGCAATCGCCTTAGTCTTTTTTTTTTATGTGTATCTTTTGAATGTCATGTCAGTGGTTTCATCCCAGTGGGGGCAAAGATTACCTCGTCGAGGCTCTTTCGTATTAATAGTATGCATTTTGACGGAGCAGTGAACATTCTCTCTCTCTCTCTCTCTCTCTCTCTCTCTCTCTCTCTCTCTCTCTCTCTCTCTCCATCCTAGCTGCGACCCACAGCAGTCGTTTAACAACAGCTATGTACATAATTCACTGCGTAGATCAGCAGAGGAACACTGGATTTTTTAGGAAACGCAGCTCAGTTGCCGTTCCTCCTCTAGAGAGAGAGAGAGAGAGAGAGAGAGAGAGAGAGAGAGAGAGAGAGAGAGAGAGAGAGAGAGAGAGAGAGAGAGTTATTGTAGTTTCAATGAGAAAAAAATGATTACTTATGGACTGATCGAAATAACCAGCATAACAAACTCATGAAGCCTTTCATTTCCATATGAAGGAATTCAATCATAAAACCATGCATACACATAAGTAGAGATCTCGCCATTGAATTCCTTTAGAAACTCTTCACGTTGCAGTAAAATTCCTTCTGACGAGGAGCAAAGCAACATAATACATTTTGTGTTCGGGAGGATTGAAAGGAAACCAGCAAAGGCAACGCAGCATGCTGTCGCTGTCTCCATGGGAGACCTTGTGAGTTTGTGCTTGGAAGAAGGGATGTGCGCTTGTAAGAGGAAGGGCCGTGGGGTGGTCTTGGTAGAAACGCCTTTCTCTCTCTCTCTCTCTCGTTGCATTCTTTTTTAAGCCGGAACAGATGATGCAATTCTGCCCTTCACACACACACACACACACACACACACACACACACACACACACACACACACACACACACACTTGGCTGATGCCTCGATCACACCTTTTTTAAAAAAATTGTGAACTTGGATGCAAGAGAAGCCTGACAAATGTAAAGTATTTTCTAAATCTTTTCGACGCAACTCTCGTTTATTTTTACAGCTATCCTGTGAATTTAATCACTGTTCGTGCAGGGTACGAACTCTGCCGCTTGTAAGTACTAGAATCCCTTCGGTGAGGGCGGGGTATCTAGGGCAGGAGCCCTGGCGGAGAGAGGGAGGAGGGGGAGGGGTAAAAATACCCTCTCCTCCTCCCCCCCTCCAAAAAAAAAAAATGTTGGTGGACGCCTTGCAGAGCTGTTTACGTGTTTAACCTGAATTTTGTTTAGCTCGTTGTCTGTCAGCGAGGTCCCATCAATCACTCACCTAGAAGACTCCTTAATCTTCTGAGGTGTTCAGTGGCGACGGTCATCAGAGCAGTGATAACTGCCGCATTTGTTCTCCTCCGGCGTGTGGACGTCAGTTGTATAACAGGAGAGTAGTCCACTTGGGGCGGAAGATTTGGCTCCAAACTTGAAATTGACCGACTGCTTCGTAACTACGCGTGGAATCCGTTCTGTTAGGTTACAGCTCTTTTTTTTTATTACTTGGATTTCTCTTTGTTTAGGGGAATTTCACCAAATGTTGACTCCTTGGATTGAATTTTTTTAGCTGCCATGTTTATTCCACTATCATGATACCTTTACGCGAAGTTCTTTGTTGGATTTTTTTTATTGAGAAATTTTACATAGTTTTCCACAGTTTCCTTTTATACAACTATATATTTATATTATATACATATAATTATTTTTTTAGTTATCACACTGTGGTTAATTGTTAAACATGAATTTTATTTGTATCACCATAAAATTCCTCATTGTGTCTTTTGTGTAAGCAACGTAAGCAGGTTATTTGTAAAAATTTTCCTTAAAATGCCTTGAGGGAGTCATACTGAAGATTCAAAACCAGGAAACCTTGTGGAATCTTGTTAAATTCATGACTTGTTCAGAAGGGACTTGCAAGCTGTTGACAAGCATCGAAGAGTCATGAATCAACAAGAAAATGAATGACAACGAAAGTGATGACAGGTATTATGAGTGTGCATGTGTTTGTGTGAGCTTAAGTGTATTAGTACAAGTATTGGACTGAGAGAGAGAGAGAGAGAGAGAGAGAGAGAGAGAGAGAGAGAGAGAGAGAGAGAGAGAGTGGAGGAGGAGGAGGAAAGTTGAGAAAATTTGTCATTAAGCACATCAGACAGCGTTAGAGCAGAAGGACAGAATTGTCTAAAGGCAGAAACTCATTACTGACCGAAGCAAGTTGTCCAGTGCTCGGTCATGGGAAGGAATTTTATGGTGGTGTCCTTTTGGTAATGAATCTCTCTCGTGTCCTGTGTGGTCATTGACATCTTGTTTATTTTTTCCTTAATATTTTTTTACTTCTGTTTGTCTTCATACACCTTATGATGTCTGTTTGCCATATGAAGTATCCTTATACATTTCTGGTTGGGAGAGAGGCCTTTCCACAATTGTGATCTTTGATTTTTAGTTTTCTGTAAAAGAAAACTATTGAGATGACTATATGTCTGTCAGCCCTCAGATCCTAAAAACTGCTGAGGCTAGAGGGCTGCAAATTGGTATGTTGATCATCCACACTCCAATCATCGAACATACCAAATTGCAGCCCTCTAGCTCAGTAGTTTTTTTTTATTTTATTTAAGGTTAAGGTTAGCCATGGATAGTGAGTCTGGCACCGCTAGAGATGCCAGCCACCGACGCATCTTTACTTGACCACATCTGGGGAGCAACTGAGCGCTGCCCGGTTGTGGCTGAGAGTTTCATACAGCATTATACGCTGTACAGAAAACTCGATTGCGCTGAAGAAACTTCGGCGTATTTTTTACTAGTTAAGTTTTGCGAAGTATTACATCTGTATTTAATAACACTTATGTATAAATGTATGGCTGTAAGGTGCTAGTGTATTTATTAGAGAGTTTGTAGTGTATGTAGGCTGTGTTGTTAGGTGAGAAGATAAAATGTAACGTTCGCAAAAATACGTAAGGCCATTTTGCTGTCGAAAATGACAAACTGGTCATTTTTGTTGTTCTGTTTTTGTCAAAATATGCCTCACCATGGCCGAAGTCATGTATCACGACGGATCGTCGTCATCCCGGAGATAAACATCTGTAGCATCGCTTCTGGACGATTCAACAGCAGTAGCAGCAGGTGATTGATTGAATTATTTATGTAACCTGGCGTTGCAGCGCTTATGGCCCACGGGCGCCGAACAGCAGCAGCTGTAAATGAAACATATCGGGTTCTCAGTGCAGCCTCACGATCAGGCCCTTTCTTACGTAAGCGATACCAAGGGCTCCTCTCGTCGGCGTGGTTGCTGCTGCTCTTTCTGTCTCCTCTCCTTCCCCCCTCCTCCTCCTCCTCCTCCTCCTCCTCCTACACCACCTTGCCCTGTGCTTCCTCCTCCTCCTCCTCCTGCTGGTGGTTTGTATTGGTGTTGGTGGTGGTGCTTCTGCTGGTAGCGCTGTTGCTAGGCAAAGCCTCGTTTGCCACCCCCAAAACCCCGTTTTCCCAGCGAGGCTCCCTCCCTCCCTCCCTCCTTCCCTCCCTCCGTCCGCTCGTTTCTCTCTCGTAACTACCCACCTCCGCCGATCCGTCGTATTCAATGCCCTTTTCATCTGTCTCTGTCTTGCCTCCCAACTCTTGCTTTACGCTAAATCTCCACCCTCTCTCTCTCTCTCTCTCTCTCTCTCTCTCTCTCTCTCTCTCTCTCTCTCTCTCTCTCTTGTTGCGGCTTCAGTTATGTCAGCCTTGTTTGATAAATTGCACGAGGATAATCTATACTGGGTTTGTTTCTTGTAACTGATTGCTTCACATCCTTTCCATCTACTTTTATAAATGCATCACAAACACATATATATATATATATATATATATATATATATATATATATATATATATATATATATATATATATATATATATATATATATAAATATATAATATATGTGTGTGTGTGTGCGTTTGTATGTGTATTTTATATACCATGTAAAGTGACCTCTTCTAAGGGGTGGTTTTGGAGAAAAGAAAAACTGTCGCTGACGTAATTTTCCCTACAACTGCAGTAGGGCACCAGGCAAACTCCATCCCAAAATGCTATCTGAGAACCGGCTGAGTAACACTTTTAAAAGCTACCTGTATGAGGATATGAGTAAATGTGTAAAGTAGAATGGCTCATTTAACGTACATTTTACCAGACATGTCATTTTATTTAGTGTGAAACTTATCAGTGGGGAGGTGATAACGACTCTCTCTCTCTCTCTCTCTCTCCCCAACTCAGACGACTTAGATTTACTGGGAGTAAATTGCCGCCAGCAACGGCCAATTGAAAGAGTTTGAAGCACGCTCTTGCAACTTACGGGAGGAATTTAAAAGACAGACCGAGAGGAAAAATCGAGGTGTTTTCCCACCAGAGCGGGACTATTTTTGGGAACAGAATTCGTGATCCCCCTCTTGGGACGGTCGCTAAATGGTTCTGTGTTCGTATGTGTATGTATGTGATAAGGTGTATTGTGTCAGATGTTTTATGTGTATTTTTTGTATAGGTTGGACACACATAGCGTGTCCGCTGTATTTATGAACATAAAGAAGTTTGAGTAGTCCATTACATGTTCATGTGTATATATACAATATATATATACATATGCATGTGTATACAGTTATATATATATGTATATTATGTGTATATATATATATATATATATATATATATATATATATATATATATATATATATATATATATATATATATATATAACGTCCTTCGTCAGTACCTTAGAAATAATGTCGAAACCGGTCAGGACCTAAGTCCAGTCCATTATTTTTCACATATGGTGATGTGTGATACGTAAATCACATGGTAATGTGATCATAATCATTACATATACATACATCATATGATTAAACTGTATTCATGGTTTCTCTCTCTCTCTCTCTCTCTCTCTCTCTCTCTCTCTCTCTCTCTCTCTCTCTCTCTCTCTCTCTCTCTCTCTCTCTCATGCAATTAGCGGTAGTTATTCGTGTGTATTATCTGTGTGTGTTGCGTAATTAGAGTTAGCAATTTTACACAGATTGGTTTTCAATCATAAGGTATTTTGAAACCTCGTTTTCAAGGTCATGCAGGTCGCATCTACGTCATGGTTTATTGGCTCTGCCTCATGTCTCGTATTGATTCCGGGTCAGACTGTCCCACTTGTTGTGTTCAAGAGAAGTATTTGCCTGTAGGATCTATGTTATTAATTTTGTTTAGAAAATATACATACCCATGGAACAGACCTAACAGAATTTAACGGGAAAGAACAGTACATGCAACAAATAAACAGATATATCAACAAAGAAAAGTAAAAAATACTAAACCTTGATACATAAAGATAAATTAGCAACTATGATCCTATCATAGGAAAAAAAGATCAAAATCAAAAGCTGATGAAATTAATTATTTGCTTTTCCTGTCGCAAGTATTTTATCACCCGGAAAATTTAGGGATTAGATTTTCCCTTGAAAGTGATATTTGAAAATTTAAAAGCTGTAAATTTGAAGTAAAAACTTTGCATTTTTGTTTTTCAATAGCATGTGTACGTAATTGAAGTACAGAATTTAGCTGCGAAAAGAAAAAAAGACTAGTAGTTCCATAAAAAAAATGGAAAGTCAAAAATATTCCGTCAACTCTTTTGAAAACAGATCTTCCAAACATTTTCATTTTGACAAGTTGACAGACTGACGAACATTCAGACTCAGTGGAAAAAAAATTCAAACGTAAAATCTAAAAATGATTATTAAATAAACGTTTTCCATAAGACTAGAATGGTCACTTAAAACTTAAAGCTGCATCGATCTTATGAAAATATTTGAAGATTTTTTATAACCTTTTATAAGACAAGGAATGTTGAAACGCAATTGACATGCAAATTCCAACGTCAGAAACTCATGCTTAAGAAATTTTCAATACAGCTGGTAACATTTTAGATCAGCTTTCAAAACTAGACCTTAGAAATAGTCAGACGAAACAGGCAGAAAATTCGCACGAGAATAGCGCAAGCATAATCAGTTTGAGAAGGACCTGGCACTGCTAATTATCGGGTTTCTGTGTGGCGCCAGACACCACTTTCCGAGGTGTTATTGATGCTGGTTCAGGGTTGCTCTTCCTCTTTTGCTGGAGGGTTGCTAGGGGGATGTAAAGTTTCACGTAGGGGTATCATGCGTTTATTCGTGCATTTATTAATGTTTGTAGTAGCATTCTATGTCAGTATATATATAAATCACACATTACCACAGGTGGTAATGTGTGATAAATGAATCACGTACAAAAGTGATAATATATATTATATATATATATATATATATATATATATATATATATATATATATATATATATATATATATATATATATATATATATATATATATATATGACTTATGTTGTGGAAGACTTCTGTAAAGGATGTTCATCCTTTATTCAGCCGTAAATGTATGAATGTGGCAGTAATAGTTGCTTTGTCTTTTCTCGGAAGCCACTTCCTTTGCACAGGAAGCAGCTTAATGTAAAAATAAATGTAAAAAAAAGTAAAAAAAAAAAAAAAAATTAAAAAGTTAATATACTCCACGAAACAAATTATTTCTGTTCGGACATCCTCTGCTGGTCCGACGCCAATTTGATGAACCATCCAATCAGTTAGTCAAGTCCTATTTATGGTGTGAAGCTGACTCAAGCTAGCCTCTCAAGTCCAGGTTTATTTTTTTATTTTTCTTCTACGATAGCTTCTCCTGTAAGAGTTTCTCAAGTCCTGGTTTAAAGGGAGCGTCCACTTGATTTTCAGATTTTTTTTCTTTTTCACCAAGGTTCAGTAGCAAGTTTTTCACTAAAAAGTTTTTGGTAGTTTGAGGTAGGTTTCTTTTCTCTCTCTCTCTCTCTCTCTCTCTCTCTCTCTCTCTCTCTCTCTCTCTCTCTCTCTCTCTCTCTCTCTCTCTCTCTCTCTCTTTTGTCGTCCTTCCTTTATTTTACCCTCAGTGTCTTAGAACAGCTGTAGTCTTGTTCCTCATTCTGTAGCGATGTCGGCTCTTGTATCTTTCAGGTATTCAAGTCTCAGGTTACTTTTAGTATTCAAGTCTCAGACTACTTGCTGCCAGGGTCCATATTTATCAGCCTTGCTGGCTGCTTGGAGTAGAATCTACGAAATTATTCATTTCTCGTAAATTCTGTTACCAAGCATCTGTTTAAGGAAGCGTTATCAGACGCTCTTAAATTCCCCATCAGAGTAAAACAGCAACCCTTGATCACCCTCGATTTTATTTTTATCAAAGATTGTGGTTACTGGCATAGTGCCCATAGGGGCTGTAGTGCCGTCAGTGCACTTCACACGGTGCACTGTAGGCATCACCTAAGGTTCTTAGCAGCGTCCCTTCGGCCCCTAGCTGCAACCCCTTTAATTTCTTTTATTTTACCTCCATTCATATTCTCTTCCTTCCATCTTGTTATGCACCCTCTCCTAACAATTGGTTCCTAATGCAACTGCGAGGTTTTCCTCCTGTTATGCCTTTCAAATCATTCTGCTCTCAATTTCATTTCCAACGCTGAATGACCTCATAGGTCCCAGCGCTTGGCCCTTAGTGTAAATTCTATATTCCTATCCGTACTGTCGTAGCCAATATAGCGCATGATGCTATCCATGAGAATTTCGGCTTCTGAAACCTGCTCACATAGTTGCATCGTCACAGTAATTCCTGCTAACCTCTCCCTCCTCCCTCGTCGCCCTCACCAACCTATACGATACCTCTCGTGAGGTTGGAAGTAAGCCAGCGTTGAGCCATGTGGCGTTGGTTTTGGGCGTTCGTTTGGTGAGAAAATCACTCTTGAGTAGCCGACGAGGCGACCGACCGTGACCTTGTGCATTGCAAGGGAGTGCAATGTCGTGTGCAGTGCCACTGAAATAAGTGGTTTCTCTGGTCATAGAAGGTTATTGCATACAAGCAGGTTTTGTGGTTAGTATGTATAATGCGTTATTGCGGAGTCATTTGTAGGGTGTCCCGTAAAGGGGTAGTGCCGTGCCTGCTGTCAGTGCACCTTATGCGGTGCACTGTAGGCATTACTTAAGGTTCCTTGCAGCGTCCCTTCGGTCCATAGCTGTAACCCGTCGATTCCTTTTACTGTACCTCCGTTTATATTCTCTTTCTTCCTTCTTACTTCCCACCCTCTCCTAACAGCTATTTCATAGTTCAACTGTAAAGTTTTCCTTCTATTACACCTTTAAAACCATTCTACTCTCAATTTCCCCTTCAGCGCTGAATGACCTCATAGGTCCCAGTGCTAGGCTTTTGGCCAAAATTGTGAATTCCTTCTTCCATTGGTAGGGTGAGGTTAAACAAAAGTCACACAAGCACTGGCATGCGCAACATTGCAAGCGATAGGGCCCACTTGGTGCTCAAGTAGGTGGCAAAATGCTAAAAGATAAGCAGCAGTCGTCGTTCTTGTGTAACACCGCCTGAAGATACGCGTGGGCACCAACACCACGTAGGAAACCTGCGCCCGAAGGTGTGGCTTCCTCACGATTAATCCAGAACGCTTGCAGTCATTATGAATGACAATCATCTCTGCTTCATCCCACCCCTTCCTCTCCCTCCTCCTCCCCCCTCCCTTTCCCCAAGAGGAGGGGGAATTAAGTAATGAAAGATTACCCTTGGAGATAGATCCGAATACAAGATCGCAAGTCGCGGGACTGGGGCTGATGCTAGGGTATGCTTCTTCCTCCCGGTGCAGTGGATAGGGTACGGAGGATGTGCGATCTATTTACGGTTAGGTAACAGGATGATGGTATTGTGAGATGAGGCTTAATCAGGTATTTTGATCGGGCGCATTCCTTGCGTTCGTGTCGGTGTTGGAAGTTATTGGGTCGCGTTTGTTTATTTCCCGTGGCGACGGGAGGAATGGGATCACCGTGTGCACACCGTTGATAATTTTTATATATGTATATATATATTATATAGTATATATATATATATATATATATATATATATATATATATATATATATATATATATATATATATATATTCTGGAGTCGCGTTCGTAACTTAGGAATGTTACCAAAAAGATTAAATTCAGGAGCTTAGTCAGCTGGATTTTCTTTAAAATGAAGAATGCCTTAGGTGAAGTGAGCGATGAATTATGTACTTCGTACTAGACTGTTTTGGGCGGCAGTTGATATTGAGAGAGAGAGAGAGAATGAATAAGACTATTTGGCAAAATGTATGCCATCAGATAATATAAAACGAGAGGGGCTCGACTTGATAATCCATATCCATCTTTCCTTGGCGAACCATTCTTAAAGCTCTCTCTCTCTCTCTCTCTCTGTGTGTGTGTGTGTGGTTGTTTTGGTGGTGGCCATGCAACAAAACACACAAAAACAATACGAAGTAATCACTGACGCGCATCTGACATTATTCAGAAAACAAGTGCTTGACGCCCGGTGCTTGAATCTCAAGTTCAAACCAGAAACGGTGAGACGATTCGGGGCGTTATGTCATTCCAGAGGAGGGGGCGCTGACGACAGCAACAACAACAACGTCCTCTTTAATTCGTCCTCATTTGTTGTTGGTGCCCGTGATAGCTTTAGTAGCACGAAGCTCCCTTTGATGGATGTTGTAGGGTGACTTTCATTATTGGACTCCGAGGCTTTTGTCGATTAATGGAGCTAAATTGGGTGCTTGGTTTTGTTCTTATATTTTTCTCATTTGTCGCTCTCTCGTCGTTTAATTTACCTTGGCTTCGTCCCAGTCGTTTGTTGAGCATATGTTATGTTTTCTTTCGTGTTCGTTAAGCTTTCGTTTCTCTCTCTCTCTCTCTCTCTCTCTCTCTCTCTCTCTCTCTCTCTCTCTCTCTCTCTCTCTCTCTCTCTCTCTCTCTCTCTCGGTTTAATGACACCACACTCATTTAAATCATAGCAAATTAATTCCGGGTTCGATCTGTACCGAGGAAGGAGGCGATCAGCTCCAGTTTCCTTGAAAATGACCCAAACAGTGAAATTTCTACGCTCAGCATCTATAATAGGTCACAACCTGTCTTATATAAAACTGGACATTATTTATGAGTTGAAACGATTTATGTGGCTCAATGTTTATATAAAGATTCACGCGTGTATAAGTTACAACAGAAAATGCCCCCTGGAGGGCCTCGTCGAGGTAATCCTCCTTCCTGTTGTGCAGGACTAGTCATTGGATACTTTATATTAAATATTCTCTGTCTCATGCACTGGATTCCCAGAACCTACACGCCTACCGTCCACCGTTCATGTTATTTGTGTTTTATCGACAGATTTGACAGCTGGCCTTATGATGTTTTGTAAACGTCACACCTTCTTGAGCGCATCTTGCGCAAATGCTTCCTTAGTCACCGCTAATTGCGACACAGTATACACTTTTGCAATGTATTAAATACCTCTTTCGAGGTTTTTCGAAGGTCCGGCTTGCTCGCGCTCTCGCACGTCTGTTGCACACGACGCGAATGCGCATGACGATTGCACGTCGAATTCCTTCTTTCACTCGGCGTCGCCGTCTCCATCGTAATCGTCGTCGTCGTCATTATCGACAATGAGGCCGTTATTAGCATTTTCATGGCCGTGACAGAAGGATTGGGTGGGTGGGTCCAACCTCCTCCCTCCCCCCTCCTCCCTCTCGACCTTTCCCCAGGCCTGGAGGGGGGGGTGGATGGGAGAGAGGGAGGGGGGGATCCCCGACTACTACTGGTGCTGTCATCGATGGCGGAACTACCTTGCAATGTTTAACGTTTGGGAGGATCGACTTCGGGGAGTCTTTTCTTCAGTCTACAAGTGGAAGTGGCTTCTGCCGCTACTACAGCTGCTGCTGCTGCAGTCTTCCCTTAGAGGGCCTTTGCCGTCGCCTTCTTGTGTACTGGGCCGCTTTTTGCTTTCTTGTGGTCTTCGGACACATATAAGTGCAGTTACATACATACATATTTTATATAATATACAGTATATGTATATATATATATATATATATATATATATATATATATATATATATATATATATATATATATATATATATATATATATATATAACTGATCACAGGTTATCTGAGTGAGACATTATTATTCATCGGTAGAAACGTGCAGCGTACATCAGTGCTTATTGTGTGCTTGTATATGTATGTATATATATATATATATATATATATATATATATATATATATATATATATATATATATGTATGTATATATATATGTATGTATATATATATATTACATATAATATATATACATATATGTATATATATATATATACATACATACATACATATATATATAATATATATATATATATACATATATATATATATATATATACATATATATATATATACACACATATATATATATATATATATATATATATATATATAATATATATATATATATATATATATATATATATATATATATATATATATATATATATATATATATATATATACACACATACCTAGACACGCTTGAACTTTAGTGCATAACATTTCAATCAGAAAATTGATTTATTGGGAAGCAAAGCACTAGCAGTGCCTACCAAGGTGTTTTGTCGCATTGGCATTTCTGAGAAATTTGTGTGTATTCATGTACGAACGAAGTGATTAACCTGCTTATTTTGGAGCGGTTGAACCGATGACGCAATCTCGTGAAGAGACTGCTTTTGTTTTAAGATTCTGAGATCTGTAATTAGGTCTTTGTGGTACGATATAGTGAGTAAAATGGCGTGTTTTTTATTTGAGAAAAACTAACTTATCTAACGCTGCTGTTTCTTGAAAACTTACGAACAGGCCACATGCAGACCCGTCTCTATAGTCCTCTTTCCTTTCAGATATATGTATATATACATATAAGTCGTAAGGCGGCGGTTTAAAATAAGACAAAAAACATTATTTTAAATTAGAGAGCTTCAAAGGCACAGAGAGAATATAAAAAGTGTACGGGAGGCCATTGTTACGGTCGAGGATTGTCAGCCATCGGAAGAAAAGACCCGTTAACACCTCCAACTCGACGCCGTTGAGTTCACGTACGCTTTTGGGGGGAAGAAATTCAGATCAGGTGCCTCTTGAGTTAAAAAAAAAAAAAAAGAAGAAGAATAAAAACCCAAAGCCCCTTTCAAGAGGACACATCTGGTTTGCACCGGTTATGCAAAAGTTTGGTATCCTACCATCCAGCTGTCAACGGCCCCTTGAGTCTTTGGATAATCACTGCCTCCTCCGAGAACCCAGCCCTACGGGAGGATTATCCATGGAGGCGCTCTGGCTCATTCTCAGGTAATCTGTTTTTAGCACAAACACACGCACATACACATACACAAAACAAAACAAAAACACACAAACCATAAAGAAACATTCTCTGATAAACCTGATGGGGCCATAGTTCCGCCAATTGTAAGTTTTTAAATTAAATTTTACCAGTTGTTTTATGAGTACTTACGTTTCATCAGTGTATATATATATGTGTGTGTGTGTGTATACATATATATATATACATACATACACTAAAAGTCTTAATTTTTCTTGAGACTTCCAGAAGAAATTTTGTAAAATAATCTCATCATGAATTTTTTTTTAGCTAAGACTTCTTTTTCGGCGCCGGTGACCAGCGGTGTACTGTCTCCATTTTAAAATGACTAAATCAGTCTGTCTGCCGTCCTTCGATTATCGGGTCTCTCGTTCTGTCCTGCTGAAAAATTCAGCAACCAGGACCAGCCTGGACCTGAACCTGGACCAGGACCTTTTCATGCAGACGGTAGATCTTTTGCCTTCTGAATATTAGATAGTTGACAGCTGGGCGTCCTCTTAATTGTTCCAGTATTCTTCATGTTATAAAACAAATATTATATCACGCATCGTGTACCGTCATGTAGTTACATTTGCAGTTTACATATGGTAATATTTCTCTTTTTTCAGTAATGACACTTTTATTATGGTTAGACGAATTCCCTGATATTTATGCAGGGTACTTATGAATATATTTATTGATATATGGAATTTTTTTACTAGTGGTAACTTTTACCATATGGCTATAGTAATATTCTTTCTTTTGGTGTTCTGCGTCAATGGTCTTGGCAATCGTGACGCCAGATAACCTCGATTATTCACTTATTTTAAAGAATTGTTCATGTTACGTAGAGAAGTCTTAGTTCAAGTCTCTTGACCCTTTTTTTATATATTAATGTGGATATATTTGCTATTATTTTTATTTTGACATATTTGGTATTAAGAATTTCTATTATTGAGTGACCTCAAACCTAATTAGGATTCTTTGTAATGTGAAAAAGTATTTCCGTAATGTAATAATCAGTAATTAACTACAATAACTGTGCATGCAATTGTTATTATCCTGAACAGACTATTATATATGTCAATTAGCGGCTTCTCCCCACCCCTCCCCTCCCCTCCCCTTCCTAACCAAACAACCCCACCCCTGCCTCTCATTAACGTGCAGGAAGTTACCTCACAACATTACTGCACTTGCAAGGCTGAAAATGACTGCAGTCACGTTGAACAAATAGAAAAAAAAGTGACATTTTCAGACGGACTGTCTCGTCCGTGTTTGAATACGGAGTGGACCTGACCTTGGACTGAAAGAAAGGTTATTTCATTTGGAGGAAATAACCTTGGACTTCGCATGTATACGATTTGATAAGCGAGATAATGAGGACGTCGATTTCTCGTAGAATTTTCTAATAGGCTGCGCCAGACCGGTGTTGTTATTCATATACCAGTATTATTCATACCAACACTGTTACTGATTATTGCTACTGATATTCAGGTATTGTTGTTGATTATTGCCACTGATATTCAGTTATTGTTTTTGATTATTGCTGCTGATATTCAGTTATTGTTGTTGATTATTGCTGCTGATATTCAGTTATTGTTGATCATTGCTGCTGATATTCAGTTATCGTTATTGAATATTGCTGCTGATATTCAGTTATTGTTATTGATAATTGCTGCTAATATTCAGTTGTGGGTACTGTAATTGTTGTTTTTACCGGTACCGATTTATTAGTCTTGTTATAGGTACAAGTAATTGACATATATACTCGTATTATCGGTGTGTTTATAACTTTTTTTAAACCTGGTAACATTGCGAGTATCATCATAAAGTTTTTTTATATCATCATCAGGGTTTTTTATTACATCATTATCATCATTGTCTTGGTATTTTTGACATCCTCATGATATATTTTTTATATCCTCATTATCACCATTATCTTGGTATTTTTACATCCTCATTATCATTATCAGGGTATTTTTTACATCCTCATTATTATCATTATCAAGGTATTTTTACATCCTCATTATCATCATCAAGGCTGTTGTTTCATCATCATCATCAGCATCATCATCATCATGGTGTTCTTTGGTCATCATTTTTGTAACAACATTCTAGATTCGATGTTTACGAACAAAGATGACCAGTGTGTCGTTACCTGGCAGACTCTGTAGAGCCTGAACCGCAATGCCACGAATGACTGGATAAGCAGAACGAGGTTCCCCTCTTTATTATGTGCTGTAACGTTATACAGAGGCACTCTTGATGGGAATAATGTTTTGTTTTTGTTGTTGTTATTGTTGTTGTTGTTGTTTTGGAAACTTTTGTTAATGGATATTGTTAGTGGACGTGTAGTTTTGTCATAGGGTAGAGGATTTTTCTGCGAATGATAAAAATATTTATTATTATTATTATTTATTATTATTATTATTGGCATCGATGGCAGTGACTTTGGTTAATAAGTTCATATTTTTGTTAATATAGCTGATTGTTATTTTAATGAAGGCGTTGGTAGGGTGTAATTGGGGTTCATTGTAAATTGAAAGGTTCCTGGTTAAATTCCTGTTCAAGTAACTAGCCCCCCCCCCCACACACACACATACAATCTCAGAAAGTTTAATGGTGAACATTTGCAATCGGATTCCCTCTAGTAGATTGAAGGCCTTTACCTTTAATTATCCGATTGTAGTCAAATTATCTTGCGCTAAACAGCCGTGGTCACTGAGGCCGTTTTCCTCTAAGGAAGATTTTTGAGACTAGATTCAGGAGTCTTCGTTACCATTGCCGACCTTGTCTTTCAATTTTGCCTCGTGCTTGATCAATTATATCAATACTTAAGCGGATACACTTCAGCGTACTTCCTTTTCCATGTGAGTTTACCCCAAAAATTTGCATATGAATCCCGATTCTTGATGAGTCAGCTTCTTGGACCAAACTCATTATCGAATTTTATTTCAATATAATGCATATTGCATGTAATTGTCATTTTTTTGGCAGATTTTGTATTTACGGGTTATGTAGGATAGGTTTGGTGAAGCTATAACCGTATTTTCCGATTTGAGGAACCTGTATGATTTCATTAGTGGATCATGCCGTCTCTCTCTCTCTCTCTCTCTCTCTCTCTCTCTCTCTCTCTCTCTCTCTCTCTCTCTCTCTCTCGCGATTATATCTCTGGAGTGCACGTGTGTATTTAAAGGTCAGAGCAAAATCCCCGAAAATTGATTATCTAGAAGTGATATAGGTCGAGGTCAGTCTCCAGACTTTGACTCCGTGAGACCTATGCGAAATGGAGTATTTCCAAGTGATTAATAAGTTTGTTGTTGAATTAGTTTGCTTTGTTTAGAATTGTTTTTGTTTTGTTGTTGTTGTTTTGGGAACTTTTATTAATGGATATTGTTAGTGGACGTGTAGGTTTGTCTTAGGTTAGAGAATTTTTATGTGAAAGATGAAAACATTATTATAATTATTATTAGCATCGATGGCAATGACTTCGTTAATGAGTTCGTACTCTTGTTAGTATAGCTAATGCCGTTAATGAAGGCGTTGGTAAGGTGTTGATTATAGTTCATTGTAAATTGAAAGGTTCCTGGTTAAATTCCTGCTCAAGTAACTGGTCGGTCACACACACACACACACACACACACACACACACACACACACACACACACACACACTTATTTTCAGTGAATCGCAGAAACATGCCCAGAAATTAAAAAAAAAAATTCCATAGGAAAATCCTAGAAATACAGAGAATACATTATAAGTTGATAGTCACCGGAAGCAGTTGTGTGTTTATTCCAGTAACGTATAACAGCGTAAGTAATGATTGTTCATTATTTTATATTAATAATTGGGTTGCGCTAATGCGGCATGTCTCGTTTGTGCTCTTGCGTGTAATCAGCTGGTGAATCCGTTATTACCGTCTCCAGCGGGAGTAATTAATGTTTTCTCCTGTCTGTCTTGTCTGTCTGTCTGAAAGTTCTTGTGTATTTGTTTATTAACAGAATATCTCAAGAACTGGAGAACAGATTTGGATGAAACATGATTGAATAAAAAGATAAGTGATTCCCTTCCATTGACTATTAAAAAAAACCTCAAGGCCCAGTGAACACATTGGTGACCATAACAGAAAATTAATCGACGTATTCCATTTGTTAACTTGATACTTCCTGTTACAAAGTCAGTTGCTCAGTTTTTATGATAATTGATGATGAATGTTGCAATCATTGTGTATCATTTGTGAAGATTATGATTACAGTAGGACTGACTACCGAAACCCTTTCTACTGATACTTCAGGGGATGATGATAGAGGTGACAACACCTGAGTATGCTACCATTACTACTGGTAATGATTATGATAGTAGATATGACTGCCAAATTTACTTTTAGTGGTACTGATTATATTAGGATGATTATATTGAAATTATCAACCAGCATGACATACTGGCTACTGCTGTTATTACGTATGTTAAAAAAGATTATGATGATAGTAGAGAGGAATGCTAAGATTACTTATTATAATTATTACGATGATAGAAGGGACGAATGCTAAAACTACTTATAAAATTGGTTACGTTGTTAGTAGGGAGAATTGCTAGAATTACTTACGCTGCGTTTACTGCTATAGATAATAAAGATGGTTATCGCCACTGTTATTACATACGACAGTCTTATAATTAACAACAGTCTTAGGGGTTGGAAATTCCATGCATTTAAAGATGCAACAACAGACAACAAAAGCAAACAATAACAACAACAGCAAAAAGCAGTGCTGTCCAACTGCATGTAAAAGGAAACCACAGGTTTTCCGGCTGTGGCGTCGACCTTCTCCCTTCGACCACAGAGATGATGACAGGAGAGGCTCGCTCTCAGGATAGTCATCTTCCTCTTTATGGCTGTTTTCATGACTCCTTTTAAGACTTACTTTTCTGCTCACCGTTTCTAGTTGTTGCTCAACTAATTTATGGCGAGTGGTGGTGTTTTGAAATTTTCTTTTATATATGTGCATATGCATATATATATATATATATATATATATATATATATATATATATATATATATATATATATATATATATATATTGTGTATACACTTGTGTATGTCTTTGTGATATATATATATATATATATATATATATATATATATATATATATATATATATATATATATGTGTGTGTGTGTGTGTGTGTGTGTGTTTGTTTGTTTGTTTCTTTGTTTGTTTGTAATAATGTGTCCAGAAGATATAGAGACATACACATATGAATTAAAGTGGTGTAAAAATAATTTATTACAAAGTATCAGTATGTATTAACAATATTCTGAAGAATGTTTCAACAGTTACTTCATGGTCAATGTATGCTACGTGAACATACATATCTTTTGATCATGCCTTGAGGATTCAACTAGTTTTAAAATTCACAACTGCTGTTGTAATTTCTCGTTTCTCGAATGCCCCCAAACTCCCTTGTCCCATTTGCTTTTGTGTGGTGCCGATTTCTCTTGTTTTCTGTCCAGATCTCGCTTGTTTTTCCGTTGTTTTCGGCGCTCCCCCGGGCTATCATCAATTACTGTCCCTTGGATTCTAAAATGAATAGGTTCCGCTGGCTACTCTCTCCGTTGGCTAACCCGTCCTGTTTTGAAGAGAGTTGTTCTGGGACCAAGTTCTCTCTCTCTCTCTCTCTCTCTCTCTCTCTCTCTCTCTCTCTCTCTCTCTCTCTCTCTCTCACACACACAGTAATGTATGCATTGCTGTGAACAAGGCCGTGATGTCACCAGGATAAGTAAGTGAATCTCTTATGAATAAATGTGGAAGGGAGAGTGAATTTGGAAACCTAAATATCTCGTGTGGAATATCACTACCGTGTTATTCTCAGTAAAAAAGATTCTAACCCCCCACTCTCTCTCTCTCTCTCTCTCTCTCTCTCTCTCTCTCTCTCTCTCTCTCTCTCTCTCTCTCTCTCTCTCTCTCTCTCTCTCTCTCTCTCTCATATATTAATACACAACACTGTCATGCCGTTACTGATTATGTGGCTGGGATATGAAGAAGAATAACATAATGCAAGTTATGAGCTGCTGGATCTCTCTGTAGGTGGTGCTGCTTAGCGGATGAATTCTGCTTTCGATGTAATTTTTATTATTATTATTATTATTATTATTATTATTATTATTATTATTATTATTACGTGCTTGTTGGCGCGCGCTACGCCCGTTGGATCCTGGCGCTGCTGTATCCCCTACCCTCCCTTTCCCCTAACTACCCCGCCCCCACCTGGGGCGGACAAACCGGTTTGCAGGGGGTGGGTGGCTGTTTCATGTTTCCCCTACTGTCACCAGGGGGAGGACAAACAAGATCCACCCAGATTTTATTATTATTGTTATTATTATTTTTAGGTGTTATATTGTGTATGCTGATACATATCATTACAGACGAATGCCGTAGAAATGAATTTATAAATTTCGGTGCCTCATGTGCAACTAGTTGCGTAGCATGTAAGGGGAAGTTGCAAAAGCAAAGGATTTCAAGATGTTGGGTCGTTTCAGGTACGTTTGCCAGATAATGTAAATAGTCTTCAATTCATACACGGATTCTCTCTCTCTCTCTCTCTCTCTCTCTCTCTCTCTCTCTCTCTCTCTCTCTCTCTCTCTCTCTCTCTCTGTATGTGCCAGTGTAAAGTTCAATGAACCTGTATGCCCGCCCACGTGTGTGTGTATGTGTGTTTGAATTGACTGAATATATCATTGCATTTGGATGGCCAGAATATTTGGCACTGGTTAAAATTATAATAATAGTAATCGAAGTGATATAGCTACTTTGGTATCTGCAGGCCAGACGGTATAATGATGGTTGCCAAATGTAATGAATGTTATCCACTCTTTCTCATTTGATGATTATTTTTTTTCAAGTTGAAAATTACCCTTGAGGAAACCTGGCTAGACAGACGATTATCCCGAGTCTCATTTACTCTCTCTCTCTCTCTCTCTCTCTCTCTCTCTCTCTCTCTCTCTCTCTCTCTCTCCTTTCCTTTCCTTTATCCTTCTGTTACCTTCTTACCTGAATAGAAGACCTCGCGCCTTCTTTCCCTAGTCTTGTATCTTAATTGACAGAGCTGCCCTTTTGTTGATGCGACTTCGGAGCAGATGCGGGCTTATCGTTTTCTTGGAATGAACTGTACGTCGCTTTCTCTCCTTTACTTTCACATTATCTGCCTATACAAACGTATGTATGTATGTATGTATGTATGTATATATATATATATATATATATATATATATATATATATATATATATATATATATATATATATATATATATATATATATATATATGAATATATATACACATACATACATACACACACTAAACAAATTCCATAAATGGGGGCTGTCTCAGGACGAAAAAAATTAAAATCAATGGACTTTTAAACTTGAACTGCTGAATTGAAGATTGAACCCCCTGAATAGAAGCCTTCCACAACATTACAGCACCGAATAATTTTTTTGTCATCCCCTTCGGCCTTGGTTCTGACACAGAGACCAAACACTTGTAACGACCGCGAAATGTGATTGAAA
>NC_089788.1:15155501-15158001 GCF_040412425.1 Macrobrachium rosenbergii | reverse complement strand
GTGTACATTTTGCATATCAGATGTATAAATACATAACGTCTCTCTCTCTCTCTCTCTCTCTCTCTCTCTCTCTCTCTCTCTCTCTCTCTCTCTCTCTCTCTCTCTCTCTCTCTGCAAAAGTTGTGTTGCATTCCATTTCATTGTATTCGGCTGCAAGGCTTGAACGAATATGCACGAAAGATGGCTCGAGCGTATATTAAGTTTGGTGATGTTTTTGTTATGAAGTAGTGCTGACTCTATTGGTAACCCTGCATTTTGCAATTTATGGACATTTCTTTAGTGTAATCGAAGTGTTTCGGTTGTTTTTATTTATTATAAGATTTGGATGGATTTATGATCTTAGTGTTCGTATAAAGAAGTGCTATCTTGTTTCACATTCTCTATGAACCTATATCTAGATATATGTTGGTATAGGAAAACGCGTCACATACGTTATTCAGTTTTTGTTTTCACTTCTTATTTTGAGTAAAGGCAAAGAAGCTTTTCTTTTTTTATTGAGAGCATTGGGAGTGTTCAGGCCACAAGCTCAAGTCACTTTCTCCACGGACTCTCTCTCTCTCTCTCTCTCTCTCTCTCTCTCTCTCTCTCTCTCTCTCTCTCTCTCTCTCTCTCTCTCTCTCTGTCGAAAACTTTCTTCTGCCTCAACCCTTGCGTAGGTAAACCCAGCAACCGGTCCTGTCTGGAATGGCACTAATAGCAGGTTGTTAACACTTTCACAGAAGTTATTGATTTATTAGCAGTAAAAAAAAATAAGGCATTCTGCCTTCGGCTTTTCGGGAATGTGGCCAAATTCCAGGCCATTCATTCATTTTGGCTGCATTATAGGCTTTCCAGTAGACACTGGCTATGAGCTCTCTCTCTCTCTCTCTCTCTCTCTCTCTCTCTCTCTCTCTCTCTCTCTCTCTCTCTCTCTCTCTCTCTCTTTCGCTGTCGGTGTCAAAAATAGCAACTGCCATTCGTCTCTCTCTCTCTCTCTCTCTCTCTCTCCTGCTGTCGATGTCAAAAATAGCAACTGCCATTCAATTTTTTTTCTTTCGTACGGAGAATTTGAAACTACTTATTTACAGAATTAACTTATCGATTGCTGTCGAGAACGCGATTTTCCCTTTTACAATTTTGTAGAAATCATTGAAGAATGGTTTTTGACCCCCACCACATGTCTGTATCTGAGCTTCAAGTAGCGTAAAGGTAAAACTTGATGCTGATGGCTGCCGCAAATGTGTTTACATTCGGATGAATTTCCCAAGACCCGCCAGAATTAATCCTGTGTTCTTTTAGTTATGTTTGGCAGCGAGATGACCTTCGCTTGGCATCGCGGAGGAGTGTTTACGCTTCTTGGCGCGTGAAATGTCGACTTCTTGTTTTCCCCTAAAGAGCCAATCTTTTCTCCGATTGAAATTATATTTATGCTGAGGGGCAGCAACTGCTGATATGGGTTTTGCCCCTCGTTAGCCCCTGCTTTTTTCCTTTTGATATACTTAATATGTTTATTTATGACCTAGTGAGTGGGTTCTCTGAGATAAAATGGAGGGATGAATTTGGTTTGTTGTGATGTTACGAAATTGCGTTCGGTTTGCTGTTTCGCTTTTGGTAATTGTTCGACATATGCTTTCAGTGTATTCAGAATATCTCCCTTTCTCTGTGTATACACACATATATATTATGTATGTATATATGTATATGTGTATATATATATATATATATATATATATATATATATATATATATATATATATATATATATATATACACACACAAACACACACAGTGTGATGTGTCTGTGAAAGGTATATTAGCATAAATTAAATTTCATTTACTTAGATATGATAGATTCTGGAAATTTCAAGGTAACGTCAGCAATGTTTAATTCTATTGTGTATATTAATATGTCATTATATATTTGCTGATTTATTTTACCTTCAGTCCAAATTTATTACATTGCCATTACCAAATTGTCGCTTGTGAAGCGTAAAATAATCGCTGGGTCCGTGTGAAATCTCATTGCTTGTTCAGGAAACCTGCAAGACACCACGACCTACTTGACTTTGAGGAGTCTTCCTTTCACCATTCAATATAAGATAGGAGCACGTAGTATTTATTATCATTAATTTATTATTATTATTATTATTATTATTATTCGTTGCGCGTTTATTATCGTTATTAAAGTCTTACATCTTGCAATATAAAATAGGAGCGAGTAGTATTTGTTGTTGTTGTTGTTATTATTATTATTATTATTATTATTATTATTATTATTATTATTATTATTATTTTATTATTATTTTATTTTATTTTATTATATCGTTGCGCGTTTATCATTATTAATTTTATTATAATTATCAACATTATTAATGTACCCTTGAGCATGGAAGATTATTGTCATTATGTTGCAGCTTTTTGGTAGTAGGTATTGTTTTTTATTATCATTAGTGTTGTGATTTCGAATAAAGAGGAACAACTCCGCCACGATTAAAGGACTGTCATAGCATCTAAATTGTAT
>NC_089788.1:15148001-15150501 GCF_040412425.1 Macrobrachium rosenbergii | reverse complement strand
TAACCAGTTTTGATTAATACTCCTCTATGTTTGACGTTTAATTAGTGAAGCGAGAGTCTGCTGATCATGATAAAATGTTAGTTATGCGCAGGCAGACATCAGATTTTTTTTGCTGCTTTCTCATATAGTTGTGTCAGATCTGTTCTTAGCGGAATAAATTCACAGGGAAATCATTCATACTGCCAGTATATTAATGGTTGAAAATCATACAGAATAACTTGTGTTAATGTATTTCTTGTTGATTGATATACTAACGTTTATGGACAATAAAAATAGTTGATTCTTTCGCAATTATTACATTTATTACGTTATTTAGTACTTCATTTCAATCCACTGTCATTCATGATTTATATATAATTTTCCCTTGCTGCTCACATCATTCATTAAAGTAAATCTGTTTCTGGTTATAATCCAGTTTGAAATTATATATATATATATTATATATATATATATATATATATATATATATATATATATATATATATATATTTATATATATATATATATATATATATATATATATATATATATTATATGTATTTTATACACGGTATATATATACTGTATATGTATTACATATACATGTTTATATATGTATGTATGTATGGTGGTGTATAAATTGTTGTATGTATATATGTTTATATGGATGAATGATAACACTTGTCTGCTTGTAAGAGGGTGGGGGGGGGGGAATGTTGCACAGGCATTCTTGCTTGTACCCTTGTTGTCGAGTAGCAGTGTTACTTAGCCCGAGTTTGTTGTCAAGTGTTTTGGTTAAACAAGCTGCCGTTTCCAGTCCTGGGTCCGAGTGTCAAGTAGCACTCTGAGTAGACGAAGGTTGGGGAGGACAGAATGGGATCAAGTTGCTCGCTACCCTGACTGCAACTGCAACATTTAGGAAGTGTTCAGGTGACGTGATTTTGTACTTTACGGACATGAATTGCCAGAAAAGTGCATAATTCAAATAATGCATTTGAATATGAGATGGTTTATTTTTCGAACTATGGTAATAACAGGGAGTGCCAAATTATTCTCTCTCTCTCTCTCTCTCTCTCTCTCTCTCTCTCTCTCTCTCTCTCTCTCTCTCTCTCTCTCCTACATTTTTAGTCTACATTACAGAGTTTGTACAGCAGATTAAGTCGTGCATTATTGCTACAGATGCTCTCACACGGACTTTTAGTGTGGGGGAGGGGAGTTCGTGTGCCGCCATGTTGCCTGTAATCACACTAAATTGTGATCGTCTTGTCACATAGCCTCAATCTTTTCTTTCGTAAACGGGCATCGCTCGTATGCATTTAGCCAGTCAGTACACTTCGAACTAGTTGGTGTTCTTCCTTATGGCACGGTAGTATATGTTATAGGCGTATAGCTTATTTCAAAATCTAAAATGTTGTTTAGGTCTTCTCTCCTCATTGACGGAAAACTTCGTTGCTGAAATATATAACATGAAACCTATATATTTGTATCATTGTAAGTTATGGTAAGGTTTGGAAAACCTTTCTTCTTTATTATATTTCCAACTTTCCTTGGCTGTAAGATGACGGACATGTTCCCTTCTAGTTTTCTACCAATAGTTGCTTCTTTGCTCAAACTCCGAAGGCAGGATGCCAAAAGATGCTGGGAAGTATGCCCGAGTGGCAACGCCTCTACCAAGTCATGTGCAATGTATTGTCGTAATGTGTAATGACATCGGAGAAGCATTGTTTTGCATTACGGTATGCTGAATTAAACGTTATTCGGAGCTCACTTTTCTCTAAGAATATTTGATGGTTTTATCGTTAGCACCCGCCCAGCGTCCCTTCTTAGCCCAAATCCCCCTCACCAAACCCCTTTTTGCCATGTGACTTCGGTGCGGGAATAGAGGTACCCGAAATTGAATGCCTAGTTGTGCTCTAAAGCTCACGAAGGCAATTTTTGTGTGAGGGTTATGTTTGTTCTCATCGATGTCTATCTTTTCTTGTTTCGACAATCAGTAGGTCTATGTTATTGTTCTTACACATGATGTTCTCTCATCATCATCATCATTATGCTTTAAATTCCCCTTTGAATTGCACAGGCTTGGCTGTAGCACCACCACGTTCAATTTTACACCTTGCTAAGGGTCGTTTAACATTCATTAGGAAGGTCCAGAAATAAATTCGCTGGCATGCAGGTTCCTGGCCAGACTAAGTCTGCAAGAATAAACGTATTTATTGCATAATATTTAGTTCGGTCTTTGTACTTAATTTAGTATATTTCCTCACTGTACGGTCGTGTCGAGTCGTCTGTATTTCTGCCAATTCAACTGTTTTTTGCCGTTTTAGTGTAATATTAACAAATTCTTACTTATCGTATTGACAAGTCTGATGACGTCTGGGGATCAGTCAGCTGCTTCTGGGAAAGAAATTTTGTGCCCTTTTATCTTGGACACTAAAATAACTGTAACGTAGCCTTTTGCTGAAAAAGGGGCCGCTTTTCTGAGCATGTTTCTTGTTAGATAACTGTGCCAACACTCCACTTC
>NC_089788.1:15133001-15140501 GCF_040412425.1 Macrobrachium rosenbergii | reverse complement strand
AGGTATGTCGTCATCAGGGTTGATCTTTTATAATCCATTTGCGTTAAAGTTAATGAGAGAATGTTATTATTAAAGAGACTGACGCATGTAAATGAGGGTAGCTCAGGGTAAGTATATTACCTTTATTTAATGCTGCCTTGTTCTGGCGGTCGTTTGTCTTTATTAAATCTAATTTGGCTCCATTAAACGTGGTCGTTGTTTTCTTTTATTTTTGGGAGGGGTCAGAGAAGAAGGACTTTAGTTGTGAGTGGCTCAGGAATTGGTTGCCAGGTCTGTTATCTTTCAGAATTTTTTTCCCCACGGGGTGAAAACTTCCCGGCCCCCTTGACTTTTTCTTCACGCCCTTAAGATGCTGCATCACCCCTCAGACTTTTTTTTTTACCTTTCCGCCATGTACTTCTTTACCCCAGAACTCTCTCCCCACACCATAAACTTCTCTTTCCTACCCACAAGATATATTTCCCGTCCTTAGACGACTACTTGCACCCACAAAACTATTTCCCCACCCATTGCAGATATATTTACCCACCGTCTAGATCGCTTCCCGCCCCCACTAAAGTATTTCCCCCATCAATTGCCCCTAATGGCTGATATCTTTCCCCACGCCTTAGTTTACTAACCCCTCCCCCTCACACAACTCTTTCCTACCCCTGATTCTCTTCCTTCACATCGTACACTTTTATCCCATCCCCTTGGACTTTCTTCCCTACCTACCCCTTGGACGTCTTCCCCTGCCCCTTTCATTTCAATTACTCCAGTGTTCCCGCGATACATGCCCTTTGGCCGTGAATTACCTGGGAGAGCCGCACTCATTAGCGTGCTGTTGTCATTTTAATCTCTGTGGTTGGTAGTCCCTGGGAAAGGAGGGGTTGGGGGAAGAGGGAGGGGACTACCCATTAAGCTCATTACACGGTACGCAAAGCAGACTTTGCACGCACAGGCCGCAAATTCTCTTAATATCCGCTGAAGACTTGTAATCCATTGGCTCTCGTAATCGTGAAGATCAGCCGCAGTCTTTTAAATAAAAGTGCCTGTCTTCACCCAAAATGTCTGTCATTTCGGAGATGCGTGTCTTGTGCAACATGCACGTCTCGTCTGTTATTCTTGGATCATTACCTCTTGTTTCTCTGAGCGTAGAAGCCTTTGAGATTATGGAAAGGCATTTGGAAGGCATTTTCTATTTGTTAATTCTTCGCACGTGCCAATCTCGCCAAAATCCTCTCGCTGGAACGGTATATCACCTCAAGTGGCTCTTTTATGAATAAGTTTGCAAACTGGTCAAACTAGTTCCTGGAGAAAGAGAATGAGACTGACTCATGACAAGACTGAAATAAACACTTTGTGAATCATGGCCGTGTAGTTTTCGTTGTCATTTACTTTTTGGGGGGCTTTAATAGTTCTTTATCATCGTCTGTTTTAAAAACTGAACATTGTATCCAAGTTTATTTCAGCAAATGTTCTATATATTGAATTGTATTTCCTCGAAGGCATATTTATGCTCTCTCTCTCTCTCTCTCTCTCTCTCTCTCTCTCTCTCTCTCTCTCTCTCTCTCTCTCTCTCTCTCTCTCTCTGTTAACTGTCGTTATAATTTCAAATGTTAGGTGTCATCATCTTTTGAATTAATGCGTAATTATAACATTTGGTAAACATTGAAAGAACTTGATCTCATTACTTGGTTCCCATTTTTGTTATTATTTCGATTATTGTTTAAATCAACCCTCTCTCTCTCTCTCTCTCTCTCTCTCTCTCTCTCTCTCTCTCTCTCTCTCTCTCTCTCTCGTTAACGATTCCAATCCTCCAAACAGCAGTCATAATTGAACCATGGCAAGGCAATCCCCTAGACTTTTCCCAACATACCTGATCCCATTTGCCTCCAAAAGAATGTTGCCGCATCCAAGGTCTTTATATCTTTATATACCTTAGCCCCATCCATCTTGGGCGCTTCAGAAAGAACGGACAGGTTTTGAGTACCCTTTTTTTCTTTATCTTTTGTGTACTTTGGTTATCAGGATATTTATCTCTTGAAAGGTTAGATAAACTTAGTGGGCGTCTGGCACTTTGGAGATAAGGAAGAAGGGGGTAACTATTTTATAGTGTTCAGTTATCTGATTATACGTGTCGATTTATCCATTTTTATAGTGTGCGGTGTCCTTCGTTTGTAGATTGTAGAATCATATTTTTTTTTTTTACAGTTACTGGATTTTATTTACACTTGGTGATTTTTAATAATTGTGGGATATTTGTTATATAATTTCTATATTTTGACGACTTAGCATAGTTTTTCGAGTTATCCTCTCCGTGGCTTGTGAATTTATCTTTTTTACAGTTTGCGGAGTTATCCTCTTTAAAGAGGAGTTATCCTCTTTATAGTATGTCTACTTATCCTTTGTACTCTTTCTCAAGTTAGAATTTGTATATTTTGCTATGCTCTTCGTAGTTTGTGATGATATCCTTTATGTAGTTCGTCGAGTTGTCCTCCAGTTTTTTAATTTATTCTTATAACAGTTCATGAAGTTATGTCGTAAAACTTTGTGAATCATGCATTGGAATGCAAGGAACGGACAAGAAAACATTCCTTTACATGAGATCACACAGGTTGAACTCGTAACATTCGCAAAATGCTCTCTCTCTCTCTCTCTCTCTCTCTCTCTCTCTCTCTCTCTCTCTCTCTCTCTCTCTCTCTCTCTCTCTCTCTCTCTCTCTCCTGTAATTTCCTTCGTCTTATATTCATATATTTTCCAGTTTACCCTAAATGTTAATTTGTTCATTTTGTTACTGCTTTTCTATTTTGTGGCAGTTACGCTTTTTGGTTTTGTTTCTTCTAAATTTACTTTCGATATACTTTCTGCCACATTCTTATTTTTCAGTTTTACTTCTTTGATTCATTCATGATAGTCTTCATTTTAATTAGGTTTTTATTTTGAGTTTTGCTTCGTTACGCTTTGATCTTTTGTTTTTTTCTTCCGTGTTCTCGTTTTTAGTTTTTCAGAAACATTTTTATTTTTTCACAGTTTTCTCAGGTTACCTTTTTTATTTCTTCATTTGTATTTTTATTTCGAAAGATGTTGGTGTGTTGCGTTTTTGGTGCGTAAAAGCAATTTGATTTCGTTTCGCTTTGATACAGCTTCGTAATGAGAGACTTTTTTTTTTCTTTTCATTACACTATAGGAGAAATTTCTACTAATAAAAAATATCATGATCTTAGGAAAGGAATGTAGAGGCGCATATGAGAGAGAGAGAGGAGAGAGAAAGAGAGAGAGAGAATGCTAAGTAAGCATGCAAAGGAAGAGAACTGTAGACAAAAAGAAAGAGAGAAAACAGCATTAAATATATATATATATATATATATATATATATATATATATATATATATATATATATATATATATATATATATATATATATATATATATATATATAGAGAGAGAGAGAGAGAGAGAGAGAGAGAGAGAGAGAGAGAGAGAGAGAGAGAGAGAGAGAGAGAGAGAGAGAAATTGGAATTAAACATATATAAAGTAGAGAAAGAGACATGTTTAAGAGAAGAAGGGAACTCCTGTGGGAAAGAGATGTAACGATATTAAAGAGGAGAGAGAGGAATCTTTATAAAAACGACCGAAAGAATCTTTATATAAAAAAGAGAGAGAGAGAGAGAGATTGGGGCGAGAGGCCTACATGACAAACCACCGGGGGTAGCATTGCATGTCGCTCTTGACAAGCATATTACCCGGTGTCCGCTGCATGGAACGTATTATTCATGGGCGTTGCCTCTTCCAATTGCGTTTCACTTTTTCCCTTTGCTTTTATGCCCTTTGGCGTGTACGTGCGAGCTCTCTCTCTCTCTCTCTCTCTCTCTCTCTCTCCCCCCTCTCTCTCTCCTTATTTGTACGAGCTCTTCGAAAAGTTTTGGAATGTTGAGTGTTCTTTCATTAGTTTGATCTTACTTTTCCTCAGCTTATGTTATCAGTTAAGTTTTTCTCTTTTGTACATAATTATTTACAAGTCCACATGGCGTTTGCCTAACATCTCTCTCTCTCTCTCTCTCTCTCTCTCTCTCTCTCTCTCTCTCTCTCTCTCTCTCTCTCATTTTTAGGTAATTTTGTTTTTCGTTTTGAAAGTTGTGGAATGTTACAGTGCTGATTATGTATATTTGTTTGTACAGCGCCTGTTTGCAAGTGTTTGTAGTGTTTTTGTTCCTTTAAAAACACCGACTATTTATTTAGGTTGCTGCCTTGTTTATTTGTGGGTGATTTTAATACATTGGAATACAATAGTGTATACGTGGGCGAGTCTGATATATTGAATGGACTGTCGTTTATGGAAATCGGGCAATGTTAGTCCGTAGAGTTACTCCGCTCATTGTTTATGCGGTATGTATGTCCATTTTTATTCAGTTGGAAACGGATTGATTTGAGATATTTCCTCATTTATTGTACTTGAAAACAGGTTCATGTGGATGAATGGTAAATTCTTAAATTTAACCATTTCAACTTTGTGCTAACGAAGAGAAAAGCTTGACATTTTGAAATCTTATCTAATGCACATTGTGAAATTTGCTTCGTTTAATCCTTTTGATAGTAGTTGTTTGATGTTTCTGTAGTTGACGGGTAGTCACCATGTTAAAAATGCTTGTATTAATTTTTGGAAGTTTTGTTTAACAATTTATTACAGAATTTTCCTTGTCCGGCAAGTCCGTAGAATAATAATAATAATAATAAATTATTTTTGTTACCCAGTGGTTGGGAAAGTACGTAAACAAATAACAGCATGCATCAATAAATAAATAAATGATGCCACTTTAGGCGTATTGTTAAAGCAGACATTGCTAACTGACGCCAGGTGCCTATTTTTCCCGTTTTCTTTTTGGTCAACTTTTGCAGTGTTTTTGGTTCCGTTTTCTTTAAGGATGGGCCGACCGTGCTCTCGGATTTAAATGCCTTACGTTTTCTGTGGTTGGAGTGAAAGGTGCTTGAGAAGTGAAGGCCGGTAAATCCATTCAACTCTCTCTCTCTCTCTCTCTCTCTCTCTCTCTCTCTCTCTCTCTCTCTCTCTCTCTCTCTCACGGTTTCTTAACAGTTGCCTTACTTAGTGTTTAAAGATGACCATGGCCGTCGCGACGCCAGTTTTCAAAATTTTGTTACGAAGTTAATAGTAAATGCGTTAGTTGACGTATTTATTTGCTCCTAGTTTTATTTATCAGTAAATACACGAGATAACGATCGAAGACAGTAGAGTTATCTTTTGCTGTTATTAAACAAACATGACATGATTTAGCCTCCTTTTGTCAAGTGAATGTTTTATTTACTTTGATATCGGTTTGTTTTCCAAGTGTTGCGCTTGTTATCATTGTTGTTGTTTTTTGTTGATGGTTACTTGGTAGTTGCCTTGCATCAACTTTTTATTGTTTTTTACGCCATGTTGACTGCCAGTATGTCTAAACTGTGTCTTAATTACTTCACACACACACACACACACGCACATAGTCTTTTAATATTTGTTCAGACGAGTCACTGGTGCAATTAACTTTTGCCATAAAACACCACAGCTGCTGTATTGTTTATAGTAACCTATTCTTTGAACATTGTTTGGGAAAAGAATAGTAGACTGTTTTTCTCATTTATTCCATTTTTTCTGCTTTGTCTGTTGCTTAACAACCATCTCTTAGATCTTATATTTCAGTTAAATTAATGTTCACAAGAGAATGATTATTCCCGCCTTATCATGGTTTTAGTAATAAGTCTCTCACCCTTTCACTCCCCCTCTTGCAAATACTGTAGTGAATTTGTAAAATTATTCTCTCTTTCATTGCTAGTATCAGTGTGAGAAAGGATTATGTAATACTAGGAGTAAAAGGGTAGATACTTAAGGAAGATATTCCATGCAAAACAGTGAACGCACACGGCTCGCACATAGCACAAACAGATAATAGCACAATAGCTATTGACGTGTGAATGTGGAGCTTCGAGGTTATAAGGCGGCTAACCTATAAGCTGTGGTGAGATCACGGTGCATTTTAGATCAAGATGGCGTCGTGTTCGTCGGCTCTGTCGTCATAAATTATGTTGGGGACTGTGACGTAGTCGTTGAAACTATGACGTCTTTACGTCGGTTTGTCCCCCAGTCTATGTTGGGGACGGTGACGTCGTTGTTACCTCCTGTAGAGAAAGCTATGACGTCACATCCTTTTTATCAGCAGCTCTCGTGATTGGCTCATCCTGGATGTGACGTCATAGGTTACATACTGACGGTGTTAATCATGCGTTCCCTTATATATTACGTGGTCCTAAGTATGGAGGGCTGTAATATGATATGCACCCAGCGTGAACTGCATTTCTTTGCTTTCTCTGACATGAAAATGATCTGTTGAATCGGTGATCGTTGTTATTTCATTGTTAAGATTCCACTGCATTTAGTATAACGTTACTTAAATGCACTCCCTTTGCTATTATGACACAATATGCGCTCATATTTTAATTTTATATTTATGGGAGTATATGACTCATTATGCATCATTCATCTTCCGTTGATCCTAAACTGACTAGTTTGGCTTTTCGGTTCCCTTGATATTAAGATTCGTTCACTTGACTCATTATTATTATTATTATTATTATTATTATTAATGCTCCTGAAGTTTCTCATGGCTGTCTCTCAGAAGGTAACGCCAAGAACTGCAACCAATATTATGTAGAACAGTCTGACAGCTGTTTTGTTCCTGTTGTGGTCGTTGCGATATCCTTGCGGTAAAATTTGGTAATCAAATTTTGTACAAATCCACCTTCAAGAGATCCTCATATGCGGCCTCGTTAACAGGATCTAAGCACTTTTGAATATTGGTGACTGCTGCTTATCTTGGCTTTTCGTTGCGTCGTCACCGCGATATCGCATGATAAATCAGCGAAGGGTGTGGCTTTTCCGTGTGTGTGTGTGTGTGTGTGTGTGAGCGTGTGTGTTTGGGGATGAGCTGGTAATGTTTGTAGGCGTATTCGTCTGTCTGTCTGTCAGTCTGTGTGAGCAGGTGGGCGTTTGGTGTTATAATCATATATGGAATTGGCCGGGTCCTCCATGAATGAGCATTTCTGACGAGCTTGCCAAGATACACTTACCCGCCACCACCCACTCCATTTCCTACATCCCTCTCCCCCTCATCCCCTCTACCTCCCTCATGTACAGGATCTTCCTCCCCCAACAGCGTTCCCCGCCTCTGCCTTTCGAAGAGCTTTTCCTTGTTTCAGTGAAGATTTTGTGCAAGGGAAGTGTTTGAGGTTTCTTCGGGAGGTTCTTGAAACTTATTTAAAAGGTCCCAATGGGGTACGTGTTACGGCATTGGGTTTTTGTTCGGTGTAGGTTTGAACGGGCTGTTTGCTCTTGTTGGTCCGCTTTGTCCTCTGGGGTTGGGACGGGGGACGAAGTCTTATTTGTTTTTATTTTAAAGGATGAGTATTTCAGTTATAAATTCATGTATATTTATATTTAACCCGAACTTTATTAATATACCTTTTTGT
>NC_089788.1:15105501-15123001 GCF_040412425.1 Macrobrachium rosenbergii | reverse complement strand
CGAACCTGACCTGGCTGTTAGTCAGCTGTTGTGTTGCAGCTGAAAAAGAGGGAATAAGATTTGAAGAGAGAGGAAAAAAACGACAGAAATCGTTTTCTCTTCTAAGAAGGACTTTTTATTTTGTCTAAATTCAAGTGATACGAGGGAAAGAGAATTAAAAAGGGAAAGTGGTCATTTGGTAATGGAAATCGATTGTCAATAAGTATCGTTAATAGATGTCATCCGCACTGTTTCGTCGTGAAAAAGCACTGGAGAAATACAGTTGTCGCAGTTCCCAGGAAATAACGATATTGGTTCCTCTTTATGGTCATTTTCGGAGGGGGATTCCCCGATTCCCCGAGCTCTTTCGCAGGACCTGCCACCGTATCGAAATTGTTGAGTCGTGGGAACATAGTTTACCACTATTGATACTGTGCACTGTATTATTATTGATAATTGGCTGTATTTTTGTCAGTGTTGTGTACTGTGTGTATATCGATGATGTGCACTGTATTTGTTATTGATAATTTGCTGTATTTCTATCAGTATTGTTTACTGTATTCCTGTCGATATTGTGCGCTGTATTTATTATTGATAATTTGCTGTATTTTTTATATCGGTATTGTGCACAGTATTTGTTATTGATAATTTGCTTTATTTCTATCAATATTGTTTACTGTGCTTTTATCGATATTACGCACTGTATTTGTTATTGATAATTTGCTATATTTTTGTCAATATTGTTTACTGTGTTTATATCGATATTGTGCACTGCGTTTAGTTCTTCGTTGGGTGATCGGGTTCCGTTCTCAGCTACCACTCTGTTGGCCGCGAGTTCGAATCTCCGACCGGCCAATGAAGAATAAGAGGAATTTATTTCTGGTGATAGAAATTCATTTCTCGTTATAATGTGGTTCGGATTCCACAATAAGCTGTAGATCCCGTTGCTAGGTAACCAATTGGTTCTTAGCCACGTAAAATAAATCTAATCCTTCGGGCCAGCCCTAGGAGAGCTGTTAATCAGCTCAGTGGTCTGGTTAAACTAAGATATACTTAACTTTGCACTGCGTTTGTTACTGAAAATTTGCCGTATTTTTTATATCGATATTTTTTATTGATAATTTGCTGTATTTTTATCACTGTTGTTTACTGTGTTTATATTGATATTGTGCACTGTATTAGTTATTGATAATTACTATGTTTTTATCAATATTGTTTGCTGTGCTTATATCGATATTGTGCATTGTATTTGTTATTGATAGTATGCTGTATTTTTATCAATATTGCTTTAGTGTGTTTATATCGATATTGTGCACTGTATTTCTTATTGATAATTTGCTGTCATTTTATCAATATTGTTTACTGTGCTTATATCGATATTGTGCATTGTATTTGTTATTGATAGTTTGCTGTATTTTTATCAATATTGTTTATTGTGCTTTTATCGATATTGTGTATTCTGTTGATATTAGTGTTGTCTATTTCCGCTACAACACTTATTTGTCCATGTTTCGTAACGACTAGTGTGCCTGGATCTCGTGGACAGCAGGTCGCATCGGAATTACGTACCAAGGTCACACTGAGTAATTAATTGCTAATTGCTTTGATGTTGTTTACCGTTACGTTGATATGTTGATATTATATACTTTATATCTATTATAGGTCATGTCAACGTTTTGAGAGAGTACCTAACCTCATGCCGATTACTATTTACAAAATATCGCTGGGTCGCTTCAGTGCAGTGGACTAATATCCTTGGACTTATCATTCCTGGTGTGTTCCCCCGGGCACTGTAGGTTCATACGTCTAGCGGTACGAGCGCCTGTTACGGCCTCAGCGTGAATACAAAATTCAAATTAGTCCAAAAAAAAAAAAAAAAAAAAAAGCCCACTGCTCTCTTGTTTTCGTGATTAGCAGCGAGTTCGGTCAGCGCAGGTACGGTAACGCCTGTTGAAGTTGCTGCTGACGGAGTTAATTAAATAACTTTTTCCTTGGTGTGTGTGTGCGTGTGTGTCTGTTTTGAGACTGACTGCGCTTGGAATTTATAAGTGGAATCTCTCTCTCTCTAGTATTTTAGTGGGTGTGGACTTGGTTGCAGATTACTTATTTTGAAAACAATCTTCGCCTTAAATATTGTGAATTGAATGTGCACAGTTCCTTTTTTATCGGATTTTTCAAGTGTCAGACTCTCGGTGGTGACTTTTTTTTTTAATTTTTGAGATTCACGAGGGCATCCTCCCTCAACAGCTGCTTACTGCTTAATGGCTGCTTGGGAAGCTCAGAAAAAAAGCTATAAAAAGCTATTGTTCTTTTCTCAATTTATCGGCATTCCCTTCTGTAGGTGGTTTCATTTTAGTGCATCGAAGGGTTGTGCTTTATTTAAATTGATAATTTGTATGACATATTTTTTCATAAGATACCATTGTGGTGTGTCACGAACGTTCTGTTTTTGAGAGAGAGAGAGAGAGACACACACACACAGACACAGAGACGATGCTCTTTCAATGGTAGTATCGTGGCCACAGACAAATGGCCAAGGCCCAAAGTTCCTTCCAACCGACCCAGAAACTATCGGGTGTCAGGGGTAGAGGGGGGCGTAGCCGATAGCGAATGAAATTAGGTCATCTGGTAGGATCCCAAGAAGGTGCACTTTGCGAAGCTTAAAGGGGCAGAGAGAGAGAGAGAGAGAGAGAGAGAGAGAGAGAGAGGGAAAGAAAGGAAATTGATTGGCCGAATTAATAGGAAATAGAATAATGTAATAAGAAATCTACGTATTTTTTTTTACTTAGAAAACAGGAAGATAATTAAACACTATTACGAAATTTGCACAATTTGGAAGGAGAAAATTAATCCCCCTTTGCTCCAGAGAGAGAGAGTGATGGCGGGAGAAGGGAAACCGGGATTTGCGCATGCGCAACCTTGCCAAGGAAAATGGCCGTGTTTACTAGAATTTGCCCGGCAGTGTCCCGTTTCGTTCTGGTTGTGGAATATGTTAAAATGTTTTTTTCTGTTATTTTCTAACCCCATTGTTATCTAAGTAATAAAAAAGGGCAGAAAAGTATGTGAATTTTTGTAATTATTAGGCCATCGTCCCTTCTGTTTGCTGCAAGAACTAAGAAATAAAGCTTATGAGAATTTCCGCCAAAAAAGATTCTGGTTTTGCAGACGGTAAAAAATGAGACAGTATAAAAAAGGATATTATGCAGAGAGACAAAATGAAAATAAATGGAAGACGACGAGGGTAAAAAAAGTAGCGAAAAGTACGGAGTCGGAATCATCGATCGTCTCCGCCGCCTGTGTTGTTGACAAGACCTATCTTGGGGAGAGTCGGGTTGAACAGTAGGTCGAACCGAATTAGAGAGCAGGTCGAGAGGAGTGTGACCCAGTGATATATCATCAACGCTGCACTGAATTTTATTTTTCATCCGTGTGTTTTCACATAATTAGCTTTAATATTACACTTAAATAGTGCGATTCCTGAAAAGTAAGACTGTGCGTGCTTCTTATGTAAGACGGTTTTTTGAAATTGGGTTTTCTGTATATGTATGCAATTAAGGAGGTTATATGCCGAATGTTACTTTGAAATTGAACATTTCATGTCTAAAGGTAACAGTAAACTCATAACACACACACACAGATATGTACTGTATGTATGTGTGAAAGTATATATGTTTTGAAAAATAACAGACCATTTTTCTTTTGTATTTTGAAATTGCTTTTGAAACTCAGTTTCCATTACAGATTGGAATAACCCATTAAGAATTCTGGCACCCTGTGTTTGATTTGATTTGAGTCTCATATATCTCATTCATTACATTTTCTTTTTTTTATCACCAGTTACCTTTGTTTGCTTAATTTACGCCATTAATTTTTGTATTTTATTTTGTGTACCTAATTTACGTAATGCATTTCTGTATGTTCGATGACTACTAAGTTACGAAACGTTGAATAATGAATAAAAAATAAAGGAAACATTGAGGCATGAAAAATGAAGTCTCCTGAAGAAGTCAAGATGATAGGTAATTATATAACGCTTAAAACCATGAAACATTGATTAGTTTTGCGTATTAAGGAATGATCGCCGGTAAATTTCTCTCTCTCTCTCTCTCTCTCTCTCTCTCTCTCTCTCTCTCTCTCTCTCTCTCTCTCTCTCTCTCTTAGGTAATAAGATATATTGGTCGTGCCCTGATGAATCCACGATCCATAGCTTTACCGGGAATCGTGTAATCGTGTAATCGATGAGTCACCTGGAGTCAGGTAAGGTTCTCTTTAATGGAGACGGGAAGCCTTCCCTACCTTTGGCTTCATGAAATACTGTATACAGGAAAAAAGAGTAAAATGGATATATTTAATCATCCATATTTGTAAAGAGTTTATTGCTTTCTTTGTATTTTGTGTCTTCGTGTTTTGATTGCTACATCTTTTTTGCCAGTTGTTTCTACGTCTTATTAAAAAGAAATAATTTTAAGAAATGTATTGATATTCACCTTATGCATTTGCCCCAATTCTTTCTACCTCTTATTAAAAAGAAATCAATGTAAGAAATACGTAGATATTCACCTTATGCCATTTTATAATCCCATATGAACTGTGTGCCTGTGTATTTTCGTGCCGTTCTCATTAGCATGCTTACGTGTCTCGGCCCATATGAACAAGCTACTAATGAAGTCGACCGTATTTAGAGCAATCCGTTGCTACGAATATTAACGATGTTTACGTATTTCTTGTTCGAGACGTCGTCAGATCACGGCGGAGACTGTTTACTTCCCCGCTGTGAAAATATCCCCCCGGGGTCAGACGACGCAGATTAAACGTTAAATTGAGGAAGCCATAATCTTCGGGACAGCTTAAAAAAAAATGTGTGTAAATACGAAGGGTTGGCAGAAGATGAACTGGGGCGCCTGCTGCCATAAACATCATTAAGTGTGCTAGGGTTAAATAGGGTGAAATAGGATGGTGGGTTGTCAAGATTGATTTTTCAATTTCTTTTTTTCGAGTCTCAGTGCTTATCGGCGTGTTGGTGGTAGTAATAGTAGTGGTTGCTGTTGCTGTTGTTGTAACGTTGGCAGACTGCAATTAAGAGGTTCGTAGCGAAGACTTTTAGTATTAGGTGCATTATGGATTAGTATTAGTAGAAGTAGGAACTAGAGAAAGAGAGCTATATGTAATTAGGGAAGAAAGATTGATTGATGAAAGGTTTTTAGTATCTAGTCGATTGATCTAGTAGTTGCATGACGGTGACAGGAGCTGTAGTAGTAGTAGTAGTATTAGTAGTGAAAGAAGGGGCACTGGTAACCATTTAGAGCCAAATACGGCGTGTAATCAATCAGTGATAGTAATCGCAGGAAGGTTTATAATATTCATATTAATACCATGAAAATAGTGATAACGTCTCCACGGTGTTGTGGTAAAAGTATTAGTAAGAGGAGGAAGAGGAAAACTAGGTCGGTTACTAACAGAAATTGCAGAGAGAGACAAAAAAAAAAATGTTAAAAGTCACTAGACAACAAAATGACTCCATTAGGCTTATGGAACCTTCAGTCCCCAAAATTGGGACGAGAGACTGAATGCGGAATGATGCTCGTGATCTTCCTCGGTAGGAAAATCTGTTGCCTATTGAGGGGATTTACAGCTGAATCTGAAGTAAATCTCCCTAATCTCTGTTTATCTAACCTTGTGATGGTTCACATACCTTTGACCTTGAATGTAATTCTTGCTATGACCCACTTTTTAAAGAATATTTCCGTGCAGTGTTGCGTGTCGTGGTGTGCGTTTTATTTTTCAGCGTAAAGCGACCGGGATACTTAGAATTGGTGTGGATAAACTTTCAGTATATCTGAATAAGAAATATCTAACTCTTTTGCTGTGTGTGGTTTATGTAGGATTTCGTAAAATGCCTTCTTACTATTGCAGGATTAAAAATGGCGACTTTGGCGCTCTCTCTCTTCCTTACGTGTCAAGGTTCTTGACCTCATTGTTTGCAAATATTTTCTCATTTCTTATCGTCCACACACACACCATATATATATATATATATATATATATATATATATATATATATATATATATATATATATATATATATATATATATATATATATATATATATATATGTATATATACATACATACGTACATACATACTGTATATATTATAAATGTACATACATATATACATATATGTATATATGTATGTACATACATACATACATACATACATACATACATACATACATACATACATACATACGTACATACATACATACATACCTATTATATATACACACAAACTCTTTGTGTTAGGTTGCTCCTAAATCTACCGTGTGTTTGCTGATTGCTGTCATCATCATCATCATCCTCATCATTATTGCCAATATTTTCGCGCTCGGCCTCAAGGGAATTCATACTTGGTGAAAGTCTTGTTGAATATGGAATTTAGGCCAACAGCCAAGCACTGGGACCTACGAGATCCTTCAGCGCTGAAACGGAAATTGGCAGTACAAGGTTTGAAAGGTGTAACAGGAGGAAAGCCTCGCAGTTGCATTATGAATCAATTGTTAGTAGAGGGTGGAAAGTAAAACGGAAGTAAGAGACTATGAAAGGAGGTACAGTAAAAAGAATGAAAAGGGTTGCAGCTAGGGGATGAAGGGACGCTGCGAAGAACCTTAAGTAATGCCTACAGTGCACCGCATGAGGTACACTGACGGCACTACCCCCCTACGGGGGTGAAAGTCTTGTGACTGAAGTTGCAGTTGTGAAGTAGACTCTCTGGTTTGGGTGGAGGAAGTTGGAGAGGGGTGGGAATTACTGCTAAAATATGTGCTCTCTCTCTCTCTCTCTCTCTCTCTCTCTCTCTCTCTCTCTCTCTCTCTCTGTCTTTTTTACATGTTAAATTAATTTAAAATAACGCTTTTTTTGTGTACCTTTCCCATCATTTGCAATATGTATGATGTAGTGCAATAATTAAGTCTGAATTGCATGCCTTTATTGTTTTGCAAGCCAGTCAGCGAACGTGACGTCATCCTCGAATCGCGATTTTGATAAGCGAAATGTATAAGATATTTCATCGTAGTTCTGTAGCTTGTGTGCTACATACATTGAAGGGTGTCTTCATTTAGTGTGTTCGGAATGTATGACATATTTAATTATAATTTTGTAACATTTCTTGCATCATGTTTTTTTGGCACAGCATATTGTATCGTATAAAATCTTGGAAGTTTAAACTTGGGACATCTAACTGTGTCATATCTTTTGAAAATAAATATTCGATAAGTCTTCAAGAATATTGTAGTTTATAATATATATATATATATATATATATATATATATATATATATATATATATATATATATATATATATGTATGTATGTATGTATGTATGTATGTATGTATAAAATATATATATATATAATGCACACACCGAAATGAATCGTAGTTTTCAACAACAATCAACTGCCGTTGAAGTGAAGCAGCAGTGAAGACGGCGGTGGTCATCTACATTGAGGTTGCCACGTTGCAAAGGTAATGGTTGTCCAGGTAACCATAAATCAATTAATTAGACGCCATACCTGCGTATATAGTCCTTGACGTGCAAGGGGCCTTTGGGAAAGTGGTGGTGATGGTATGGCCTGATAATGATTTCTAAGGGCTGGGGTCCTTTGGTGGAAGTGTTTGAGTTTTGTTCGTTTGGCCGTTTGCCAGGTTCTTAAGTTATTTTCCATGCTCAGTGACCTTTGTTTTAGAAACTTTTTTAAGGGGACTTGGAGCCTTGCTTGGAACTTTTAGTATTTTAGATTGTCATGCGTTTACAGGTATCACTTGCTCTTCCGTGCTAGTTTCAATTGCATTCACTCATACCGTACTACTACTACTACTACTACTACTACTACTACTACTACTACTACTACTACTACTACTACTACTGCTGCTGCTGCTGCTCTTATTATTATTATTATTATTATTATTATTATTATTATTATTATTATTATTATTATTATTACAATGAACATTAGTTGGGGACAAGCTTAGGAACCATTTAGTTTCAAAGCAGGCTTTCACATAGTAGAATGCTCGTTTGAGAAAAAGAGTGGACAGAATAGGAAAAAGAAATAAAAGTTAAACTAACCAGCAACTGGGTAGTTATATAGAATAACAATGTTTCACTAGAGAAAACTGTCAGTGATGAATTACTGAATTACGCTTGAAGTATTACAACTTCTTATGAGCAATGGTGGTAGTAAGACGGTCCATTCTACAGTCTTGCAGGAAACAGAATTGAAGGCTATCGTCAATTTTACAACTGACAGGAAATATCTGCAGCCGATATCAGCGAAGCTAATTGGGATTGGTGGATATCATACACATCTGTGTACATCGGCCGTTCAGAAACACTTTAGAAGCTTCATTGATATCGGTTGGGTATTTTACCCATTGGGGGGAAAAATTACTCTAGAAAAACGTTATGTAACGTGATACCTCAACCGAACGTAATAGGAGTTAGTTGGTTGATACAGGCCGACTTTATACCAAAATGGGAGGAGGACTGGTGTGGATCTTCAGCCTCTTGACAGACCGACAAAGACGAATGTTTAATTGTTCAGGTTTCAGGTAATAGTGTCAGCCGAAGCATATGATTTTATTCATTTAATTTTTTTTCCTGAATTCGTTGAAAGCTGTAGCATTACAACATTACATAAAGAGTACAATCGCTCTTTCTAGTTTTCATTGTTGTCTTATTATTTGACTCGGTCCATTCATTCCTGCCACATAATTAAGCTCTCCTTTTCCCTATCAATTTTTCATCTCCAATATGCTCCTTATGTCCTCACAGGCCTCCTGAACGCCCCAGTTTACCCCGCCCCCTGACTTTGCAAAATGGAGCTTTAACATATACAAAAACAGCATAACGTAGCCCACTGGTTCCCGCAAAGCCCCTTTATTTGGCAAGTTAACTTAAGAAGCTCCGATTTCCCCGGAAACTTTGTTCAAGCGGGAACAACGACTGCAAGATTTGGCCTTCTTCCGCTTCGAAGAGTCCGACTGTTGTCTTTTCATCGTTTGAATCGCTTCGTGGAGACCCGCCTCCCTTGGGAAGGCAGCAGAGTCTGCTCGCACATTCGGGGGAAGAGTGTTGATTGACACTTCTGGCAGGAAGACTAGATTTTATCAGGTGACATTTGTGCTTAATTATATCAATTTGCGTGTGTGTGTGTGTGTGTGTATTTATCTTCCCGTAAAAACTACTGAGGTCTTAAAATGGGAGGACTCAAGAAGTAGTGACCCTACTAGTTCTCAATTATTTTGGGATGAAATCGCTTCTCCGTGCCTATACCAAGCACTTAATTTAATGCGTACTTTAATAGAAGCATTGCGGTGTTTAACAGAACGTGCCTAAACTGCCTTTGCTTTTGGGACTCGAACTCCGACTCTCACGTTGATGTGGCGCTCATGACCGCTGTGCTACGGACTCTGTATGTATTGATAAATAGGCAGTGAAACTCAATTTAGTTGCATTAAAGGAAGATATGTCATTCGACACGTACTGGAGTAGGCCATTTCTAATGGGTCGTCACCTGTTCTTCTTTCTCCTCCTCTTCCTTCTCCGCCTCCTCCTCCTCCTCCTCCTCCTCCTCCTCCTCCCTTGGGAATATCGATCTTGTAGGAGGAAGTACCCAAACCTCGCACCACAACCATCTCATCCTCCAGCAGCTCTACTCCTGACAGGCTCCCCAACTCTCGTCATCCGAGAGAGAGAGAGAGAGAGAGAGAGAGAGAGAGAGAGAGAGAGAGAGAGAGAGAGAGAGAAAGCGTTTCTCTTGCTGCTGCAACTCACAGCTTCCTGTCTCCGCTTGTGCACGTCAGAGTTGCAGGATTCATTGATTCTTAGAGACTCCTTTCCCTATTTTTGGGGAGGGTCTTTAGTTTGTAAAGCCTTAACCCATCCCCCGCGCCTCCCATTGCAAGTGTCATCGGGCCGATTTTGAAAGTTCTGTATGTTTAATAGTTCTTGAACCAGTCTCAGAACATCCACGACCAATTTCAAGCATCTGTGCCCATTTCCAAAGGCGCGCTCTCCTTAAGAACACTCGCGACCGTCTATTTTCTAAAACTTAATTAGCAGAGACCTCCTCTCCGTTTCAAAATGGTTCTTGCGCGTAGACTTGTCAGAAGTGTTAAGTTGTTAAAGCTGGTGCACCTTAGATTTTTAATCAGTTGTGCTCGTTAGTTATAATTATCATCCTTAATAGATTTTGTCGGAAGGATTAAGCCTCTTAATTGTCTTCTCCTAAGGCTTAAAAGATAAGGTTTGCAATTTGTTTTTGTTTATATCCTCCATGTGATTGAAACGCTCTCTCTCTCTCTCTCTCTCTCTCTCTCTCATCACGTATTGACAACTATATTTTAATTCTCTTGCAACTGAAATCATGATTTTCTGTACTACATTTTGAAAATGCATATTATTCCAGAAAAAACTTTGGTATTTCCATGAAGCGAGGCGTCCTTCACTACTAGGGATATCTCGATACGAATGCCAGGAGGGAACTAGAATGACCTTGTCATAGTATATTCAAGGCGACTTTGAGGTCATCGTTGGCTGGGATGCGTTGGTGGTGGTGGTTGACTGGTGCGATGGAGGCGCGGCCGATTCGGCCGTTTTTGTTGTTTCTCTCTCTCTCTCTCTCTCTCTCTCTCTCTCTCTCTCTCTCTCTCTCTCTCTCTCTCTCTCTCTTTATATGGTGTTAGATGTAGAAAAAGAAGAGTCGTGGGTAATAGCCAAAGCGGATAATAAATCTGTTCTGTGTAAGGAGTGTGATCAGATCTTAATAATTGGGTTTGGTTTTGGCCGTTCTTGCTGTTGATATTATTGTTGCTTGTCCATTCATCACAGACTGATGGAGATGTGGTATCGAACGCTACGCTCTCTCTCTCTCTCTCTCTCTCTCTCTCTCTCTCTCTCTCTCTCTCTCTCTCTCTCTCTCTCAGATCATGTCCGACCTCCTTTTTTAACAGATGAGACTATAAAGAAGCGATTGGATCCTGAAGATTTTTGCTTGTCACAGCGAAATCTGTAAAGAACGGGGCTGACTGGTCAAACAGTGATGATGTGAGTCTCTCTGCTTAAAGGCAGTATCTCATTCTGAGGCCGGCCATTGGGCTTTTAATGTTTCCGTATATTAGAGCTGGTTGGGAGTCGAATTCGTTCAGTAAATGCCTTTCTTACGCTTTTGAAGCAATTAGCCGTGTTTGGAATAACAACGAATATCTTTTGGGCTAGCGACCCCATTTTTGCAGCGATATTATATATGATTTTATCCTATTTAGTTCCACGACTTTCTGTTGCCATTTGTATCTTCTATCATTTTTTGTCGGTCTTCCCGAGGCCATGTATTACACTGTGGACGTACGCGAGGCGGAAGATACGATATTATGATCAGAAGTTTGAGGTGATGTTCAATTTCCATCCATTACTGACAGCTCGACAAATTTGAATCGGGACGAAGGCTTTGTTTACACTTTCTTTCTCTCTCTCTCGCACATTTCTTTCAGTTACGTTTATTATCGATGCGGGGAAAAAATGAAGGAGGTTGGGTGTTGGGGTCAAGAGGTGTGTATAGGTGCCGCTGCGTCCGGCACTCGGTGCCGAGTTTGCGCACGGCGTCGGCGCCGAAGAGGAGGAGGTGGTGGAGGACGAGGGGGGGAAGAGGAGGAGGCAGCGGCAATGGAGGAGGGTCCTCCTGTTTCTACTGCTGCTGCCGCTCACACATACAACACTACACACACACAACTCTACCTCTCTCTCCCTCCCATTCCCTACACTCTCTCCTTTGGCGTCATTTTTGTTGCAGTCCAAGACCCCTTCGGGTGTCTCTCAGTGCAATTCCTCCCGAAATTATCTCGTCGTGACCCTCCTATAGAGGGAACAGGTTGAAAAAGGGGCGCCCCTCCGTAGCTTAGCCTTTGGAGAGATCGGGACGGCAGAGACCCCCCGAGAACGGGAGCCAAAGAGAGCAAGAGAGGGAGAGAGAGAGAGAGAGAGAGAGAGAGCAGTGAGCGAGCGTGTATGTGTTTGAGATTGAGAGTGACTCGAGTAAGTATCAGAAGGAACCGGCGCTTGCCATCGAAAACTCTTTTGCTACTCTGCCTCGCCGTCGTCACCAACGGGAACATCCGCCTTTTTTTTATCATCATGAAATCGCTTTCATCCTCAGCAGTAGCAGCAAAGGCTTCTCACCGGGGCTGTGATGAGGGTACAGATAAGGAGGCCTGATGAAGTGGATGGTGTCTTTCGGTGCCACGATGTGACGTTTGTGTGTAGGAGGTCGTGTGAAACGCATCACTTGAAATCTTCCCTCCTAAAATATACCTGCTCGCAGGGGAAAGAAGAAGCGCTACGGAGCATTGGCCTCGTTTTCTCGTGTACTTGTGCCTAAGCTTTGCTCCGTGAGGAGGCAGGGAGGGACATTTTGATGTGCGTACGAGAGAGACGTGACAGACGATGAGAGACCGCCTTTTCTACGCGGGCTGAGCTTGGCAAAATTTGTCTTGAAAACTAATTCATGAGTGGAAGTAAGAAAACCTTTTTAAGCAAAAACCGGAGTTAGCATGGGATAGAGATAGAGCCCCTCCCCGCTTCCAACTTGAAATAAAACAAGGGGGGGCCGGGTGGCACTTATAGCGGTGGTGGTATGCCTTGTAGTCATAGTATTACTTAGTTTACAAATCAGATGTTGTGTCGTCGAGCTGGTGTTCATTTAGCGAGTGTTCCTTTAAAGTGTTCCGCGAAGTTAGTTCACGTCATTATTTATCGAAGGGAAAAATGGGAAGCAGTTGAACGTTGGCCTTTTGTGCAAAATGTCAGCATGGGAGAATTTTATAGTTCCTTAAAGGGACTGTTACCACTTCCACGACTCTGCCTCACCCAGTTGGGACAGGGAGAAGGGGGAAGGGCGGGTAAGGTGGACCCAGGACTGCTATGTGTGTGTATATATCTCTCCAGCCCGTTCGAGTGGCACTCGAGAAGTGATTTTTCAATCGTGCCAATATTAGGTGTGGCGGAAGTTCGTTACTGTTAGGACTAATTACAGATGTTTGTTGAAAGTAGCGTAATTTTTTTTTATTTGCACATTTCGTTTTTATAGGTTAAATTTCATTTATTGGCATTTGCGCTATACCTGTCATCATTAATTATATTGCTCTTGGTTAAAATGACGTAATTTTTTCCATTATCCAGGTGCATTGAAAGTAATTTGCGGAGAACTCTAAAATTGGCAAAATGTAACTGAAACTGATTTATGAATTGGGGTGAAAATCTAAATAATTTGAGAAAGAAACAGAAAGATTTGATACTAATTAACTGATCATAAAAAAAAGTTCGTTTTGTATACAAGTGAATTCTTGGGGCGCGTCCTCGTCGTTGCCCACAAGACATGGCCAAGTCTCCAGGACTGCTGAGAGTCGAAGTTCTTCGGGCACAGAATGCCCAGGGTGATGGCAGTAACAGCGATGGGTGAGTCATTCCTTGCATTGCTTGAGATATGCTTTGACGTTTCAACGCATTATCTCTCTCTCTCTCTCTCTCTCTCTCTCTCTCTCTCTCTCTCTCTCTCTCTCTCTCTCTCTCTCTCTGAAGTTTTTTAATGTAAATTACCAGAATATATACATGCGGAATGCTCTTGCGTTATTTTGTAGTTTCGCAATTCTAATAACTTCCGCGTACAAGCAATCAAGTATCATTTTCTAGGTATATAATCAATTGTATTTCTTTTCGCCGTTGAAATGGGTAAAAAATCTCAGAATATTGAGCAGATTATCTCTCTCTCTCTCTCTCTCTCTCTCTCTCTCTCTCTCATATACACTGTATATATATAATATATATACATATATATGTGTATGTGTGTGTGTCTATATATAGATATGTGAGTGTCTATATATATAGATATGTGAGTGTGTGTGTATATTTTATATATATATATATATATATATATATATATATATATATATATATATATATATATATATATATATATACATATATATATACACACACAAAAAATGTTAAAGCAACATTAAACTCTCCGCTTGAACATGGTCAAACATTTTCGAGTTAACCGCCAACGAATCGTCACCATAATTGTTTTTTTAGAATACCATACAGGAATCTCTCTCTCTCTCTCTCTCTCTCTCTCTCTCTCTCTCTCTCTCTCTCTCTCTCTCTCTCTCTCTGAGTGTGTGTGTGTGTGGAGAAAGGAAGGTGGGAGGGGGGGGTGAAACTATGAAAAACGGTTGCGTGTCATGAGTCAGTACAGGTCAGCGAAAATATTTCCTTCGAAATTCCTTGATCCTGGAATGGGGGTCATCGGCATTCCTTTTCGCTTCTGTGGCCACATGGTTCCTCGTGTTCCTCGTGTGTGTGTGTGTGTGTGTGTGGTGTGTGATTGGAGATGCGTCATGCATTGCTTCTTAAATCTATAAGAACGAACTGCGTTTCAGTATCTGATTGATTGTACGCATGGCTCTTGCGCTCTTGAAGTTTCTCGCGTGAATTTTTATTTTAATTTCTCCAAATAACAGATAAAATTTATATGCGTTAATCCACACAGACGATCTGACACTTTATTTTTAAGGCAAGGGAATAAATAAAATTACCTTCATTTAATCCGCAAAGATATCCAGGTCCATTAGAACTGTGGTTGGCATTATTCATATCATAGAGTCATGTCATATATTAGCGTTATAACCAAAGGAACTACATGATGAACAGAAGTGTTCAGAACAATACTTTTTGCTTCAATTTTGCTCGGACTGTTTTGGGAATCTAAAAACGAAACCGATTTTATTTCGTACCGAGTGCATGCATTAATAGGCTTTGTACTCGTCAATGTAAATACCACATATATGACCAATTTTATAACGTAATGGACGCCAGTCGGCGTATTATACTTTTATTATGTAATTAATACGTTCAAAGTTTATTATGATATATTGCCTTTCCTTCTGTGCTTATGAATTACATGTTTTCAACTCATTTTTCCATTTCAAGAGAAAATAGAAAATGGTACGACCCTGAAAGGCCGGAATGATACTGAAGCACGAATGTTCCTAAAAAGCTTTTCGTTATAATGGTCTCCTTCCTGTTTAGTAATTTCATGCAAGTAATACTGTTGATAAATCCAAAGCTTTTTTTTTTTATTTATTTATCCGCAGTGCACTGACGCTTTTACGGAAGCGCTGCAGCTAGCCTTTTTACATTATAGAGTAAATGTGGTCCCGGATATTTTCACACCGCTGGAATGAGGTCAGTGCCCCGTGATATAGGAAGGTCCAGCGATTTATCGGAGACCTCCCTCGGCCTCCGTATTTCTGAGAAGCAGGTGTGAATTAAGCTGCGCTCCTAACGCTGCCATCAACGTTTAGTTTGTCGTAGTTGTGAATTTGATCGCGTCATTTGCTTCTTGCTTAGAAATTTACAAACTTCCTTATTTAACAGGCTCGCCATAGTTGCGAATTTTATAGTTTCATTTCGCACTGACATTTTGCTTTTTAACTTTTCCTTTATTAATTTTTGATAGGAACACAAATTTTTTTTGCACATCGCAGTTTTTTCATCATAAACTTGAGAGAAGTTCGTGTGTAATTATATGTACAAGAACCGATTACCATTGCCTTGTTTTTACCCAGGCGCATTACACTTTTCCTTCTCTCTTTTCGCTCATAAGCAACTTTTTTTTTTTTTTTTTTTTTGCAAGGTTGTTTTGCAAATCGGTGACCTTGTCATGTCTCAAATATACAGTAATAGTAATAGTGAACTTGAACATACGTGACTTTTGTTTATGTCTATGCATAAACATATTTCAGACTCGTTTTACGTTTAACTTTCCCGAAAACGTTCAGTAAGTTCCTTCTCGTCGTTTTACCTACAAGGACCCGTTTTGCATAGTTGTCGTCATGTACGTCTTCTAATTCTTATGTAAATAAACGAACCAGTTAGATGCCTCGTGATTTTCAAGAGAACATAAAACGAACTGAACTCGTACCAACAAAAAAATGCGGAACCCCAGAAACAGATAAAAATTGGAAGGCCATTTAGCATAGAGTTGACTGGCCTTGCTGAAACATTCTTCCAACAGTGCTGTTGGTATTTTGTTGGCCCTGTTTTTGAACAGCTGCCCGAAGCTGCTAATTGTTTTCAGTGGACAAAACTTGCAACATTTGGTAAACTTTAGGAACTTTAGAAAATCAACCCGATGCATGCAAGTCCTTGAATTTTTTCTCTGTTAATTTTTTTTTATTTATTATTACTACAGCATAACATTTCTACGTCATTAGACATATCAGTAAAGTTATTATTATTAATTATTATTATTATTATTATTATTATTATTATTATTATTATTATTATTATTGAAAAATACTCATAGTAGCAAGAGTATTGAAATGGAGAAGCAAGTCCAGTTATGTATGGGTACATATATTTAAAAATAAATACCTACAGAGAGCTTTGGGGACCGCTCGATTCCCCGTTTCAAAAGGGTAATGGAACAGATTCCCGAAAGCTCTCTGTAGAGATTTATTTTTTGAATATATGTACATAACTGTGAATTTGTTTCTCCATTATTATTATTATTATTATTATTATTATTATTATTATTATTAAAAGGAATTAGACCCCCTCCTAAACAATTCCTGTTAAATAGAATGGCTGCAGCATTTAATTTTATATAGATTTCATATAAAATTAATTCAAATGGTGCAGCCATCTCATGTAACATGACTTTATTATTATTATTATTATTATTATTATTATTATTATTATTATTATTATTATTATTATTGTTGTTTTTGTTATTATCATCATGACGCTCTCTTAAACAAGCCCTGTTAAACAGGATGGCTGCCTCATTTAATTTTATGTAGACTCAATATAAGATTATGTCAAATGATGCAGCCATCTTACTATTATTAAAACGTCATCACAACACCTTAGGGTCAACGACACTGAAGAATAAGTTGTCCCTGTGGCAACATCCGAAAAATATCTTACCCTCCTTTGCCCCTCAGTATGGCATGCCCTCCTTCCTTCCTTCTCTCCCTCCCCACCCCACCCCACCCCACCCCAACCCCCAATCCACCCCCATGTGATGGCACGTTGCAAACACCACACCAATACATTGCGCATTACTCCCCTCGAGATTATTACAAGCCATTGGTGGTTGTATTTATAGGGCAGCTTGCGTATGTCATTCGATTTCTAGAAGAATTCTCTCTCTCTCTCTCTCTCTCTCTCTCTCTCTCTCTCTCTCTCTCTCTCTCTCTCTCTCACACACACACACACACACACATGTACTTATATATATATATATATATATATATATATATATATATATATATATATATATATATATATATATATATATATATATATATATATATATATCCTTTTTACATAGTTGATGCTGGATCTAAATTCCAATTATGATATGAATATTCTCTCTCTCTCTCTCTCTCTCTCTCTCTCTCTCTC
>NC_089788.1:15060501-15100501 GCF_040412425.1 Macrobrachium rosenbergii | reverse complement strand
TATATATATATATATATATATATATATATATATATATATATATATATATATATACATATATACCTGCTCAGAAGGTATATATATATAATATATATATATATATATATATATATATATATATATATATATATATATATATATATATATATACACACACATATATATACTGTATATATAAAATATAACACATACACTTTGACTTTTTATATTTTTCTTCGAACAGATATTTTTAAAAACTCGTTCATCGCTTCATTTCCCCTAGTAACTGTAAATTTCGTTGTGACATGTTCATCATCCGTTAAGAATGTTGGAACATTTGGAGACTTCAAACCTATCAAGGAAGAGGGAAGGATATTCGGGGTGTGGCGTGTTTCAGAACGAACGAATTTTCCCTTCCCATCTTTCAGGTAGCCTAATTATTTTTCGAAGTTGATGTAGATTATTTTATGTAAGTGAAACGTGTATCAGTAGGAAAATCAAAAGGTTTCATTGTTAAGTCAAATTTAAGAAGAGAGAGAGAGAGAGATTCACACTCCTAATACCTTCTGACAGACGAATTCACACTCCTACTCCCTGCTAGAAGAGAAAGAGAGAGAGAGAGAGATGCACACTCCTACCACCTTCTGAAAGACAAATTCACACTCCTACTCCCTGCTAGAAGAGAGAGAGAGAGAGAGAGAGAGAGAGAGAGAGAGAGAGAGAGAGAGAGAGAGAGAGAGAGAAATTCACATTCCCACCACCTTCTGACAGACAAATTCACACCCCTATTCCCTGCTAGGAAAGAGAGAGAGAGAGAGATTCACACTCCTACTACCTTCTTAAAGACAAATTCACACCCCTTACTCCCTGCTAAAAGAGAGAGAGAGAGAGAGAGAGAGAGAGAGAGAGAGAGAGAGAGAGAGACTCCTGCCACCTTCTGAAAGACAAATTCGCACTCTTACTCCTTCTAGTAGGAGAGAGAGAGAGAGAGAGAGAGAGAGAGAGACTCCTGCCACCTTCTGAAAGACAAATTCACACTCTTACTCCCTTCTAGTAGGAGAGAGAGAGAGAGAGAGAGAGAGAGAGAGAGAGAGAGAGAGAGAGAGAGAGAGACTCCTGCCACCTTCTGAAAGACAAATTCGCACTCTTACTCCCTTCTAGTAGGAGAGAGAGAGAGAGAGAGAGAGAGAGAGAGAGAGAGAGAGAGAGAGAGAGAGAGAGAGAGAGAGGTTCACACACCCACTCCATGCAGGAATGCAGTCAAAGAGTACCTCTATCCAATAAAGGTTTATGTGTACTGTCGCCCCGTTTGCTTCGCCTTGAACGGCATCGTTGAACCCAACCTGAAGCAGGCAAGAACGCGGAGTTGTTTTGTAGTCGTCGTGGCTCTTCGTTTCCTTGGTTTTTTTCTGACGGATCTTGATCACCTTCGCTTTAGGCATATCGAGAGAAAGGTACATATTTAGATATGCCTATATTAGCTGACGAGGAAATCGCATCTGGGGTAAAATAAAAAAAAAATAAAAACTGGATTTCAGGTAGTTGTCCACATTGACCATGTGAAACGTTACTGGTGTTTTGTGTGATGCACAGAGTAATTGCAGTTGTCACGGGGCTGTCATTGGAATTTAAGAAATTGATAACACCCCGGTAATAGTGGTCCAAGATATTTTTCTCTTTGTGTGTGTGTGTGTGGTTGGCTTCAGTGAATTTAGATCTTGCGACCAAGTTTTTATTATGTGGCTGTTGAAAGCACTCAAGGTGAGTGAGTCTTGATGGCAAATGTTTAACAGGTATTATTATTATCATTTGTTGTTCTTGTGCTGAATTAGCATTTTTTATGGTCAGTTATGCAATTATTCATTTTCCCCCCACTTGTGTTGCCTGTAGTAGATGGAGCCAACAGACCTCCAAACGGCTGCTTTGAACTTTAAAGTAATCATCAGAATACTGCAAATAGTGGTATGTTGTGATGAATAATGATTATAGAAATAACAGTGAATGGGAGCTATAAGAATCTTTCCGAGGTATTTAAATAGTTTATCCATACTGAAGGACAGCCAGTAATATAAAGAGCTTTTCTGAACATGTTTTACACTATTATTCATAGAAAGTACAAAGATGGGCCAATAAATATGTGGAAAATTATAAGGAATAAAATTGGATGGAAGTCAAGCCATTCTTTTTAAGGAGTCATAGCCGCACAGTTAAACTATCTATATATAAATATTATTAAAAAGAAAGCATTACAGACTGCATTTTGACCTCTTGAACAATCACGTGGAAAGTAATGCATTATTGATAAGCTGTACAAAATAATGGTTGGGGAAAAAGAAGTTTTGGATGTTAGAAGATTCTTTTTTAGGGTTAGTTAATTGATATTAACAGCACATCTTTTTCGAGGCGACAGCAATGACACAAGTGGATCTTTTACGTACGTGTCTAACCTCAGGTGGACGCAGAAGGGAAAGTGAGATTCCGCGGGACTAGAGTACTGTATAGAAATTGGGTTGGTAAAGGCAGTTTCTACACTCGACTCTCTCCTGCTAGTCGTCTTTGTTCTTTTTTTTGTGCATTACTATTCGCCGTTATAATTGAGGCCATTCCTTGAATTTTTAATGACGATTCTTTTGGCCTCTTTGGAATGTAATCATATTGGACTTGATTTTTTCTGTAGTACATATAGTACATATTCTCCCTACCTTTTTAGGTATGTTTCTGTGCAAAATTGTTTTATACTGTATACAGTATGTGTTTATTGTGTCTGTGCAAACTTTTCCTTGATCATTACTATTTTTGGGATATAATTCTGTAGATTAGGTAATGAAGAGCAAAGAAATGCCAAGTTTCAACACTAACTTACACATTCGTCCGGTTTAAATGTATTGTTATTGCTTGTCGCTGGTGGCTCTATGCAAATAGGTTTCTGTTATGAAGAAAATTTGGTGATTTATTAAATTTGTGGTGGTTACCTCATGGTACTGTAATAATCAGCCGGTTTTCATTCAGGAAACAATTTAGCAGTTGTGGTTTGCAGAGTCTGCCGTATGTTTATAGTTATAAATTTAACCCATGCGTGTGATAACAAATTGTAATTTAGATATATTTAGTATTGGGTCCTTCGCATTTTTCTTGAATTTTGCCATTCGTTCTCAATATCTCTGGCTTTTGAAGTTATCTCTATCGCTGCGCACATAAGGAAGTGGAATGAAATTTGATAATAGAAGATCTCTCTCTCTCTCTCTCTCTCTCTCTCTCTCTCTCTCTCTCTCTCTCTCTCTCTCTCTCTCTCTCTCTCTCTCTCTCTCAAGTTATTGCTATTATGAGGTACCCTGGGACTGTAAAAAAAAGTCCATGAACACTATTCTTATTAGTGGGATACCAGATCACGCATCTTCTTACATTAAAGGAAACGGATTCCTCCTCAATTATCAGGAAAAGCTCACAGTATGTAAATCAAGAGAGAGAGAGAGAGAGAGGAAAAAGTAGTCTTTTTGTATCTATGCGCGAGCAACGCCGATTTGTTACCACGCCACCCACGAAAAACAAGCGGTTCATCTTTTGTTCAGATAATTCCCGTTACCTCTCCTGTTCCTGGTCCTGATTGGAGGGAATTTTACTTGTAACCGGGATTTCAATCGATATTTTTTGTTACCTCCATCTTTTTGTTCTCATAATGTATTTGAAGTTGAGATCAAGTTTTTGTAAGCTCTTATTGCATATTCATGTACTCTTACTTTTTTAATCGTTTTGTTGTGTTTTCCTTACTGTTGATGTTGTCATGCGTAGGTATTACTTATTAGCATCTGTAAATTCGCTAACTTCTTTGTTTACAACCCAAGGTGTTGCCAAGTATTGGCGATCTGGGCAAGAAAAATCAGAAGTAATATAAGGCTGTAAAAATTATATTTTTACATGGATTAAAAGTAGTTAACTCTCTCTCACACACACACACACACACACACACACACACACACACACACACACACACACACATGGTTTTCATGTGGGAGCTGTTTGAAATGTGCCTGAACTCAAATCATACCCATGTGAGGTACGCGTGAATCCTCCTCCATAACCTTGGTACGTACCACGCCGTACTCACGTGGAGACAATGTTGGGTTTCCGTATGGTAATTTTTGATCGTTTTCGCTTTTATTTGTATCTCGTAAACTTTTTTATTTTAACTGTCGGTTAGTGATGCCTCCACGCTTGGAATTGTCTTTTGTGTATTGTGATATATATATATATATATATATATATATATATATATATATATATATATATATATATATATATATATATATATATTCCAAAACACGAAATAAAATTTAGAGCGTGGAGATATCATTAACTGACACAAATAAATAATAAAAATGAAAACAACCAGTTTATGAGAAACACACACATATATATATATATATATATATATATATATATATATATATATATATATATATATATATATATATGTGTGTGTGTGTGTGTGTGTGTGTGTGTGTGTGTGTGTTTATGTACATGCATAAACATAAAAATACTTTGGTGAGGTATACTGATCTAAGTTTGTCTGGCATATTTTGTATGCCCATGTGTATATTTATTTAGCGTAAACTTGACACGTTTTCGACTTCATTTCCACGACTACAGGATCAGTTTCAACCGTATTTGGTACAAAGCATTCTTGATTGAAGGGATTTAAATTTCTCAAATGAAGGCCTCGTCCCCCTTCCAAATTATAAGGGGAAAAAAGTGTGAGGTCAATATAAATTTCTTCTTAGAATTACTGGGCTACAAAAGACAAGTTTTATGTAAAGGTTCTTCATATTGTGTAGTTTGAAGTTTGTTTAAACCATGAACCCGGGGTCTACATAAGGTCATACATTTGTTCCAAAGTTTTACACACACAGTAAAGATCTTTTAGGAAGCATCTATCAAGAACACAGCTTCTAGTTCGGGCGGCAGTAAGGCCCATAGTCTTATTTGTTCAAGATCTCCAGCCATACTCAGTTCTCATCCAAGTAAGTGTGGGTCGTCCAACTCCTCTGGTGCCTGTGAGATCTCAGCTGACACTATTTTTCCCGGAGTGGTGCAAGGACACATTCAAGCCATATCCTTTTCATCGTTATTTCATTTCGCCTGCTGTCGTCCTGTCTTGCTTGAAATTCTTGAAGCTTTATTCCAAAATCGACAAAATCTTTTTTAGTTCGTAATCATACCGTGGTTATTGTCTGTAAAGCAATATAGGTTGTGCTAGACTAACGTGTAATCTTCTTTTCGCATGCAGTGTCAGTCAGAATATTTTTACAAATTTTACTAAGTCTGCCCGTTGTTTGGTGTGTCTTCTTTAGTCAGTCATTGGATTCCAACTCGAGAGAACTGTATTGGACACCGCAGTGCATAAATATTTGAAATATTCAACCTCATTAATCTTCTCTCCGTGTAGGGTTATTTCATCCCATTGTGCATATTCTATCCTCAATGCGTCTGATTTCGTAGGATTTATCGTGAGTCCAACCTCTCTGCATATATGATGCATCCTTTAAAAAGTTTCTTTATTACTGATTCCAGTTCAAAAACCGTGTCTTCTTCAGCTACTGTTGTATCAGGCTATTCCCCTCATACCCTGGGAAAAGGTTTTTATAATGTTATCATTTACCCTTTCCTTCTTTTGATGTGTATTTCATCGATGTTTAATTCGTGAATAATTCATTGGGACACTCCTGAATGGATACATTGCTATTACATACTGTGTGTGTATATATATATATATATATATATATATATATATATATATATATATATATATATATATATATATATATATATAGATAGATAGATAGATAGATAGATAGATAGATATGCATGTATGTGTTCTGGGAGTGGCGTTGGCTCTCAGGTAGGCCATGACTTAAACAAGGGTGAAATATATACACACATAAATGCAGGCACTCTTACAAAAGTGGTAGACTGAATCACTAAGGATCCAATGTCCTTTGTATCGTCACTTTTTGTCACGTGTTATTGTCTTCGTGCAAATGTGCTTAGGTACAGGACATTATTTCACTGAAGGGTAACTGGGTTTAGACACTACCTGTGACTCGACCAAAGCAGAGTCACCTTTTCAACCTCCAAGACGATACAGACTCATGAAGGCGTTTTCCTTGACATTTCGTCATGGTCCGAGGAACGAGCATCAACGAATCAGAGGCTTTTATCGCCTGACCTTTATTCTGGTAGTTTAAAATGAGGTGAGTGTACGTCCTCCCTGGTACAAAGTAGGTATTGGAGACGCGAATGAAATTTCTTTTAAGTTTATGTGAAACCGACGCCAGCGTAAATTAATTAGGTAACTGATACAGACATTTCCTAGAATTTCACAAGAAACTTGTTAACTCTTGACTACCAGTATTGAGTTAGTTAACGATGGACAAGTGCTGTTTAAGACAAACGCCGGTACGCGTATTGAAGACGTGAATTTCTCTCTCTCTCTCTCTCTCTCTCTCTCTCTCTCTCTCTCTCTCTCTCTCTCTCTCTATATATATATATATATATATATATATATATATATATATATATATATATATATATAGATCTTTATTGTTAGGAAACGTGTGTGCAGTTAGTTGTCAACACAAACACACACACACACACACTATATATATATACGATGTGTAAGATCTTTATTGGTAGGAAACGTAATATGACTTACGCCGTGCTGTGCTAATAGGCACCAAATGAAATAGTAATAGAAAGCAAAAGCCAATCCAATCAATTATACCAAGTCTGAAGAACCATTGTTCCACCCACTTTTATTATGAAAGCCTTCTTCCATCCTTGGAATTTCTTTCCCCTTGGTGAAGATCTGTTATCCCAACGTCTTGTGCCATTAACCCACCAGCGAGGAGGAGTAGGAGGAGGAGGAGGATGAGAGAAAGGCGAGGTGGAAACTACTGCTGGATAGATATTGAAGCTGATGACGACGATCCGTTGGGATATCTGAGAATGTGGTTGCGCAACCCGTAGACTTTATGTGGGTGGTGGTGGTGGTGGTCTTGTGGGAAATTTATGTTCCTGCTCTGATGAAGATGATAAAAATATGAGTAATGGTTTTAATTATCAGTTATCACAATGATGGTGATAGAAGTGTTTGATGTTATCATGGACATTACCTCTCTCTCTCTCTCTCTCTCTCTCTCTCTCTCTCTCTCTCTCTCTCTCTCGAAATACTGTTAAGGGAAAATGTTCAATATTTTGCTGTTATATGTTTCATGATTTTACTAATTGACATTAATTTCAGTTTCATGAGCGAGTAAAGATCCCATGAGTTATCGTAAACATTTTCCTAGAAGTGCTAGCAGATAGAAACCCGTTAGATTTCAGTGTGATAACTTATCTTTACAGCATTTATTATCTTGGGAGTAATGAGAACTTCATACTTATTAATAGCTCGTAGTTTATTTTTGTGAAGTGACGGCTATGATGACTGATGCCATCTTAACGAAATTGGCTTTATTATTTACGGAGGGTGGTGATAATCCCATCTGCTTTGGCTTGCGGGATTCCCTTAATTTATGCTAAGTATGTGTTTGTGTAACGAGCCGCTCTCTGGTTTCGTAAATAGCCTGTTAACCAAAGACGATCTAGTGTCATTAGTTATTATACGTAGGTAATTGTACACACACACTCACACACACACACATATATATATATAGTATATATATATATATATATATATATATATATATATATATATATATATATATATATATATATATATATATATATATATATATATATATATATATATATATATATACACATATATATGAATCCTATACAAGTAGTAATACATTATTATCTGGAGTATATACATTTTTGTGCAGTTTTTTTTAATGATTTACATAATACAAGAACACTTCAGAGAACTTGATATCAAGTACTGCTGCAAGCAAACACGCAGGCATGCAGACGCACAAACACACACACACACGGTGTTGCTTACCGCGAGAGGGACCCTCCCAGAAAATCGATGCCTCTTCCTCGAGTTGCATAATCTTTCGGGGTTGTGGGGGGCTCGAACGATACGTAGTGAGGGGGGGAAGCCCCCCCTGGATATTCGGTGTTGGGAGGGAAGTGACAGGGACGACCAAGAGGCAAAAGCTCTATTCGGATCAGGTGGTACATCACTGCATCTGCTGTTTTGTAGTGTCCATGATGATGGCGTAGATGTTACGAAAGATGTGGAGATAGCGTAAGGACTTTTGGGAGTTCAAACGGTTCGTGTGTGTGTAATCTTCTGCAAATTGTTCTGTTTGTTATAGACAGAGCTTTTGAGAGAGTATCGCTGATTGTGCAGAAATTTTTTAGCGCCCAATAAAGTTATGATTGTTTATTACAGGTATGAAATTAATTACATACACGATCTCTCTCTCTCTCTCTCTCTCTCTCTCTCTCTCTCTCTCTCTCTCTCTCTCTCATATTTTATCCCTATTAGAGGGATTCATACATGAGTCATTGCATTCGTACCCAAGATGAAGTCTTAATGGGCTTCATGGGACATTACAATCCTGTTAGTTGGTTACTAACGTGTATCCTTTTCGGGGCAGAGGTTAAGAGCTTTAAGTGGATTACTTGTTGGTTGTGCTTTGAGCTTTTTAGCGGAACAAGAAAGTGAAATAATGTGGGTTCTTAAGCTAAAGTTTGTCCCTATTCCTGGATTTCGGTATTTGCCTGCTTAGGTAATATTGGATTAAGATTAGACGTACTCTGGGAGAGAGAATGCTTCGGTCAGTACTTTGAGGACGTAAATCAGCAAATGCAATAAGTATTAAGTATGCTGTTTTATCCATGGTTTTCATGGAATTGTATTCTTAAAGCATATTCATAGTGCTTGTTAATGTCCGGCAAGATAAAGCTGTGCCGTATAGTTTCAGCCTTTTTAAAGTTATGTATATTTTCTTTAGCAGTATATAAATAAAATACGGGTAAATTATATTTTCAGATTTGTATTTCCTTTATTCTTTCCAGCAAATATTATAGGGAAAGGCCGCAGAGTTTTTACCCCTTGCTATTTTATGACGTTCCCTATCATGGCTATTCCGTGCTACAGTGATATACACTTGTTTTTTCATTTTTTCTTTCATTTATTTCGTTAATATGACTCCGAGAAAACGAAAACGGCCGCCAGTCATCGTTAAGGAGTGCGTGTGGAATTTTCCATTGTTCGGTAAGTACTACCTCACGTGCCGGGTACTTCCCTTTTCGTGCTGTCATGAGATGATTTTTTTTTCTAACGCCGGACTTTTCCATTGCCATATTCTAGGAATATTTAGAGGGATGTTTTTAAGTTGCAGTTTCTCAGTAACCAGATTTTTTTTGTTACCTTTGACGTAGTAGTTTTGTGATAATCCTGTGAATACTAATGAATGCGTGCGTGCGCGTTGCCTTTTAATATCCGCAAGGAGAAAGAAAAGCTCTCGTTGAAAATAACTTCCAGTTTTGAGAACAAGAGAACAGGCCTTATTACATTTTTAACCTTTCCCAGTTTGATAATTTCATATATATATATATATATATATATATATATATATATATATATATATATATATATATATATATATATATATATATATATATATATATATATATATATATAGAGAGAGAGAGAGAGAGAGAGAGAGAGAGAGAGAGAGAGAGAGAGAGAGAGAGAGAGAGAATGTTGCTGTTTTAGACAATTTACTTGAAAATGCCTTAGAGTAAAGGTGTAGTTTCACTCTCCTCATGGCCGCATACTCTTGCTAGTGTTGTGCACACGTTGTATATAAAAGCAGTGGTTAGGGCTGGCAACCGAATTCCCTGCCCTGTCCGTAGCCAGAACAAAAATATCATACATGTATACTGTAAATATATGAATAAGGACACCGTTTTGTATCTTTTTAGGAAACAACGAGTAAAGTTAAAAGAGGATTTCAGTTCTTATGAAACGGGTCATAGGCGGAACGTTGTTTGTAATCCGATAAAACATTTCAGAGAAAGCCGGAGCAAGAGGGTTGATGCGTAAATTCATTTTCGCGAGAGCGGCTGCACGCGAATTTCTAGCTACCCGGTGACCGACCGGTTGTCGACAAAGTATTGCCATTTACTCCCGCCTACTGTGGGTGATGGGAATTTTCCATCGGGTGTTCCTCTATACACCCCATCTCTCTCACACTTATCCCCTTGCTTCCTCTCACCCATTGGTTTTGGCCACCTCTTCATAATGTGTCTCATATTTTCCTCCTCTTCGTCAGGCTGTCAACATTCAGTCGAGTTTTCCCTTGACATTAGATCCATGAGAGGAGTTTGTTATTGCCTGGGTTGTGCTGTCTAATAAGTGAATGAGCGAATCTTTTTGGTTCTTGTTGTTGTGACCGCAAGTTGGCGGTTCACGCGCGCTGCCAGACGTAGGAATTCCTTGTTTACATTTCTGCCGCTGACCCTCCGGTTACTGAATCGAATGCTTGGAAGCCTTTAGAAATTGATTTCTCTTTTGGTTGATTTCTTCCGATGACACTTCATAAATGAGTTGATTAATGTCAAATTAATCAAGTCTTCCGATAGTACTAACGATCTTCGTAGCCGTCTCGGTGTGGCAGGAGGACGAAGAAATGGCCCTCTCTAGCTAGAGAGCCAATGCTTTCTCATCCCTTAATTGGTGGGGTGAATGTGAAGTGAATTTTATGCGTTAGGTGTTCACCCTAGCGTTTATTTCAGCCTTAGTTCTTTACACAGGAATATTGACAGCTTTTTGGCAGTTGGTTAGTTATGAAGAATAAGCCAGTCAAATATAATTGGGTAATGAAAATAACGTATCTAGCTAGCTCTAGGTACACGGAAGAAGATAGGGTGAAAGTGAGATTCTTGCATTTCAGAGTAGGGAGCAGTAGCACATTGTGATAGTTCGTGAATATCGTCATTAATCATGATAATAACGGTATTTGCTTTATGATATATAAATGAATAATGTCAGTAATTTTCGAAGTCAAGTTTGTTGCATATAACTCAGTGGAGTATTATGTACTAGTAATTTTTAAATTTCAACGCACTCTGTCTCATTTATACATCGAACGAACATGATTATCATGAAGGTTGTAATTATTCGTTATTATCAAGATTACTTGAATTGGGTATTCAGTGAACTTGAGACCCCCCACCCCCTTCCACAGAAAAACGCTCATAGAATTCCGTTCTCGTATATTATCGGAATCTTTTTAAATACTTTACAAATGGTGATGTAATGCTTCAAGCATTGACCACCCTAAAGCTGAAGTACAGGTGCACTGGCTTCCTTCCCTTGTAGCGCTCTCTCTCTCTCTCTCTCTCTCTCTCTCTCTCTCTCTCTCCTGGAGGGTGAATAACTTTTATTTGGGTAGGAATGCTAAATTACACCTGCCCATATTTTAGTTGCGAATAAAGACATGTCTTCTCATATCGTTTACTGTAACAATGTATGTATGTATGCATGTGTATATATAATATATATTATATATATACACATACATATATGTATGTATAATATATATATATATATGTATATATAAAAATAAATGTGTGCATGCATGCATTTAAGTATGTATATCGTGCATTACCTGGCATTACACAAGAAATTTGCTCAAAATATTTTAAAAATATTTCTAGGAAAACCTGTTACATACTGCGCATTTACTTTTGGCCTTGATCGACAGAATGCACATGCCGTAAACACACCATTTTCAAGTCAACGTGCTTAGCCCTCTTATGCACAGGCAACTGGAACCGGCTGGCGTCCCCGGGGTCCCATGACGTCAGAAAGTAATTAAGGATTCAAGTTTTACTTTATTTTTTTTATGTATTTGAGGTTACTTTATTTCTTTACCATAAAATTGTTTTTCTGCAGTAGTAATAATTATAGAAAGCTTAATTTCGCCAATACAATATTATGTATAGAAAAATCTACAGTTAATGACATTTGCAAGACTATAGGTAAACCAAAATGTCGTGGCGGGTGAGAGGACGGTTTTCCCGGACTATATCGTTCGCAGTTAAGATCCCTTTGGTCATTTTACCCTTAAGGAAACTGACCTCCTTAAACCTAAAATCTCAGCGGTAAAGGCGGATTAAGCACACAGAGGGAGTGTTCGCTCCGTAATTATCCCGGATTTTGCTTTCATTTCTTCTAAATGTGACCTTGAGTATCCTTTGCGTTTGTGTGTTTGTGTGCGCATATAGACCGATGCCAAATCAAATATTCCCAATCATGTTGTAATATATGAAGGTAGCATAAGTTATACAACGTAAATATAATTGGTTTCTGATTCATTTTTGCCGATTATTTCCACTTGTATAATTTATGTATATTTATGCCGCTCGCTCTCTCTCATATGCATACAGTAAAAGAAATTCACACACACACACACACACACACACACACACATATATATATATATATATATATATATATATATATATATATATATATATATATATATATATATAAACAAATGGGAGAGCTTCTGCGAGCTTGGAATTTGCAAATATATATAGTTAAATTAACACAAAACTAAGTACATATAAATTAAGTGTGGACGTTCAGTAGGCCTATGGAAATACAGAGGCTTGGAAGAATAGAAAGCTTTTCAGAGGAAAGTCGAGTCAGTAGGGATCGCCCAGAAGTATATGGCTCTCAGGAGACAATAACGGACCCACGAATTAAAAGGGGTAACAGATAATGGTAGGACTTTTAATGCTAGGGCATTTGGCATCGTGGGGGACAACGATTTAAATCGGCATGAAGGAACCGATAGGGTATAGTATACGCACAAACGTATATAAAGAACAGCTAAAATGCAAATGAATCGCTTCGTCTTTGAAAATTGGTTCAAATCCCAGCTACTCCCGAACATCCCTCCTTCATCAGTCATCGTCATGGACAATGCCTCGTACCATTCTGTTGCTACTGACAAGCCACCGACGACAGCTGATAAAAAAAATGCAATAAAAGAATGGCTAATCAAGAAAGGGGCAGATTTGACAGACGACATGCGGAAGTGTGAGTTGCTGCAATTGGTGAAGATTCATCCTGCACGAACAGAAAAAGAATATGTCATTGATAAGCTGGCTCGTGAACATGGCCACAGGGTCGTCAGGCTTCCTCCGTACCACTGCCAATATAACCCCATAGAACTGATTTTGGGGCACGTCAAAAATAATGTCTCTCAGAGAAATAATTTTAAAATGGCGGATTTAAGACCGTTATTGCAAGAAGCCATTCAAAAGGTCACTAAGGAAAACTGGGCTAATGCTATAAAGCATGTGAAAAAACTTCAGATGGAAGATTCTGAAGGAGATGATGATGTGGAGCACTTAATGGAGTCTTTTGTAATTGAATTACGCGCATCCGATGACGACGACGACGACCATTGAATTTCTACGGATTTTATTGATTGTAAAATATATAATTTTTAATATTCATTATCTGCTTAAACTGCTTTTCTTTTTATGTATTAAATAAAAAACTTGATCTTATTATGTAAGTTATCGTTACCCTTTTTCAATAATGCAGAAAAATATACAGATGAAAAATGTATATTACAAAGATATGAAATAATTGCGTTAAATGTAAGAATGAATACAATAAAAAGACAACAATTCTTTATGAATTTTAACATTGTTTTAAAATACGTGGTTGCTTCAGTGCAATGTCGTACTTACATTTAAGGATGTAAACCATTTGTAATAAGAGGAAAAAAAAAAAAAGAAGAAGTGAAAGTGTGGGTGGAAGAGGGATTGGTCTCGTGCCATCCAGTAGAGAACTTATCCGGCTTTACTATAAGCTGATGAGATTTTTACCTGTGTCTACAAGGGAAAAAGTCCTAAACTTTTAGATTCAAATACGAAGCATTCTGACCAGACCTCTTGTCACCCGCCACGACATTTTGGTTTACCTATAGTATTTGTCGTATACAAGCTGAATGCAAACAAAATGTTCCTTGAAAAAAGATTGTAATGCTGTTTGAATGTAAAAAATAATGAAATAAAAATGAGTATCAGCAAAATAATACATCGTGTACTGGAGGTCGTGTAGAGCAGGACCCACTCTGAGTGGGTCCTGGTGTAGAGTTCCTCGTTGAACGGGCCGATATCGTCCTCGGCTAGCACTTTGCTAGACCTGCGTTCGATTCTCCGGCCGGCCTGTGAAGAATTAGAGGAATTTATTTCTGGTGATAGAAATTCACTTCATGGTATAACGTGGTTCGGATTCCACAATAAGAGAGAGAGAGAGAGCGCAATTGATAAATAAATCATTTAAGCAAGCTTGAATCGCCATCACAACTCTGGAGCAAGATAACATGGAGTAAATAAGTCAATTAAGTCATAAAATTTAGAATGAACGAAAAAATTAAGCTGTAACGTGCTCGCGCGCACACATTGAGAGAGAGAGAGAGAGAGAGAGAGAGAGAGAGAGAGAGAGAGAGATTGTTCATTGACTGTGTCTTACTTGCCTGACGGAAGAGATAAGTTTACCTTCTCAGATAAAATCGAAAAAGAAATGTTACCTCATGCATACCACAACGCGCAGGCGCGTCATCATGATATGTGTAACCTTGCCTGCATACCTTGTGCTTGATTGGGGTAGGGGGAAGGGTGGATGGTAGATCGATGCTTTTTGACCTCTGTTCGTTTGCTTGTACCTTTATCATAATTTCTTCATGTTTCTTGAATTCCCTTTCACTCTTGCTTCAAAATTTGAAATTGATCATCTTGCACGCTTGTCCGTACTTTTTTTTTATTGCAGAAATATTCGTAATCGAAGTGATGCATGTTGTTTGAGAAAGTTAAACAATAGTAATTATATTTTATTTTCATAGATCTGATTCGTCTATACAATTTTATTTACCTACACACCCAGACAAATATATATGCATACGTACCCAAAAAGATTTATTGATCCAATTGCTCTCTGGTATTTACTGTGCATACCATCTCTCCAATTTTAGGAATAATAATACCTCTCTTGTGATTGTAAGAATATTTGATGCAACTCTTTTGTAATGATTTCATGCCTTCGTTGAAGAGGAATGCCAAATTGCTTATTGAGTGTAGATGCTTACCTAAAGCAAATTTTGCAGTTTTTTTCTGATAAGACTGACAAATTGTCCCTGAAAAAATAGTATATTGATAAAAGCTTTGAGACAAATTTAAATAAAAAAGGACAGTATTTCACTGTGCAGTGTTTTGCCTGAAAGAAAATTGATTATTACACAGTGAAAAGAAAAATTTTCAATTCCATTCAGATGAAGATCACAATGTGCCCGTTTTCCACATGTTCACTGTGACTTGAACATTCAGAAAACAACGTTGCTCGGGAGGATTATATCCCTTGGTACCCCGGGCACTTGTTCCTCTCGTGGTGACAGGAAAAGGACTCGCGACATCTTTCTCCCAAAATTAGAAACATGTAAGATGACCTAGCAGCGAGGAGACCGCATGTGGTGTACTCGGGAACTATAAATAAATTTGTGAATGACGAATTTGTGGTTGTGATTCCACCACCGGAACCTCGCTTGGTTTTTAATTTTTTTATTTGTCTTCGGCTATCGGGTATCGTCAGAAGGAGGAGCGGGAGGAGAAGGAGAAGGTGGTCTGTTCTGGTGTTGTTTTTCTAAGTGATGTCTGTAGTCTGGTTAGGAGGGAGGATACAGGTGAGAATGACCAGCTCCAGGCTTATGCATAGGCATGGTGGGAATTTGTTTGGCTCTCTTAGTTCGGAGTGTCATTGTTATTTTAATAGGTGTTTTGGCATGCCTGCATATATGCATGTAAAAAGAATTTAATAAGAATTCGGTATTATTGTACCTTCCGTTCATGCTACTATACATACACGAACAGTGTGTATAGAAATTGGTTTTTAAAATCCAAGTTGCTTCGCAACATTGTAAGTCAAATCGTTTCCGTTCTTATGTCAGGAAGGAGAAATTTTCACCGGAAAGTTTGTTGTCACCGGAATTTGGATATGAAACTCCTTAAGTTCATTCTGTGTCAGCGAATGTAACTAGAGAGAGATGAGACGATAAGACATTTAAAGGAGCTAGAGCTATTTGAAGTTTTTGCTTTTTCATATTTAAATCAAGAGATATATAAACAAGTTCTAGTGCGAAAAAAAAAGTTAGGAATAATGAGACTTTGGGTTCCTTTAGCCACAGCACAGTAACCCTGTTGTCAAGGGGCTCGGAAAAATAATAGCTTTATCTGGTTGAACTTTTCATAACCTTCACGGACAGTAGCCGTGTATATGCTGGTCTAAAAATAAGCATTATGACTCGCGATCTGCATATAGTGGATGCATGTGTAAGTGGGACTAATGTGTTGTTATCTTTCTTTTTTTTATTTTTAGAATCCTCAGAATGTTGGTTTTGGGTGTTTTAACAATCTCCAGGCGAACTCATTAGAAAAGGCAGTTGATTGAATGTTGAATAAAAGGGTATTTTATCAGTGTTCTAAATTGAGGCTTATAGTTGGTTCATTTTATTAGGATGTTTTAAAGGAGCAAAGCCATTGAGGATTTATAGTTTCCTTAGCATTTAACCACCAGTACACGTGACCTGTTCTATAACGTTCACTTGATCCCACAGTTTAAATTTTCTCTTTTGATCAGTTTTTATGGTATTAATATAGTGCTTTAATATAATAATTTTTTTCCAGTTTTTGTTGAATAGTGCCATATCTTGTTTTTGTAAAAGTGTTTTTGCATTTTAAAAATGGAATAAAATGTCTGAGAAGATCCCATTTCACTACGTCTTTGTATTGTGCGTTTGCCAGTCAGATTTGTGTGAGATTTTTTGTCGTATTCTTTAAATTTGAATCAGTTTACACACTGTTTTAACATTAGCAACTATTATGATTATTTCATTTAAGAGTAAAAGGGATGGGCAACATGATGCCCTTGACAAGCCCAGATCCGCCAAAAAAAAAAGAGGAGGAACGGAAGGGTACTTTAAGTCTTTGCGGTCGTGTTCACCTGTTCAAAGTGAACCGGGACATGTTCAGCCGTTCAAAGTGAACCGGGAGAGTAACTTACCGGTTTAGGAACCGTCGACAATTAGTACTGACCTTGAGGACAGTTATCAGTTGAGGAACTGTCTGACATAAAGTTGAGGAACTGTTTACAGGTGCTGCTCTGGAGGACAAACAGCTCATCAGGATCGCTCCGCAGTGGTGTTGAAAGTGTGTGCGTGCAAAGTTGCTGGCAACACGAAATTCGTCATTAGTCATCTGACAAAGAGTCCAGTGCTGTCGCTGCTTATTTTTTCTCTCCGTGCTTTTTTCTTCGCCACTTGCATTGTTTAATTTTTTTATCTTTTGAAGGACCTCTGTTTGATTACAGTATCCAAAGTTTTTGTGCCAGGCAGGTCCTTATAGTATTGGTCGTCCACTTCTCGTTCAAGCGAACTTGGCGTAAATGCTTTGCTCTCATATATATACCGATACCAGTTAGTTTGTAGTTAGTAAACGAAATATATTTGGCTGTTAGTAAAGCCTTGTTTTGAAAAAGGTTCCTTTACAGTAATCGGGTAATAGTATATTGATTGTCTTCTTTAATGTTGTTTATAACTTGCATTAGTGAACTTAGTTGTGCCTTAAGTGTTTGTCATCAGCGCTCCTTGTAAACATTTTACCGTCTGAAGAACTGACCTTGCAGACTCAAGGTGTGTGTGTTAGAGAGAGAGAGAGAGAGAGAGAGAGAGAGAGAGAGAGAGAGATATTTTCCCTTTGTATGGTCGTTGACGACCTTGATGCTGCACAAGATTTTGTCCGTTTTTTGTCCAGTTACGTAACGTAACACCTTTAATTCTCATATCTCTGCTTCTGAACCTAGGAAACGACAGCAAGGAACATTGAAGTTTTGATTCCCTGTTTGAAGGCTGAATTGGGATTTTAGATTTTATTTTTTAATACAAATTCCTTGGTAAGATTATTATTATTTACTGTTGTTCTCAAGCTGGAGTTATGATAGGCTTATCTGATAATATATCGCTTGGGAAGTCATTAATCATATGAGGTATATTTAGACCAGAAAAATAGTGGGATAAGTCTCTTTTGCTGGGGTAGTGTCTGGGGCTTTAGTCCTTATGGTCTTGCGCATGAAGGCTGTAGATAGAAGAAATGTACTATAACCGCACATAGAAGTTTGAGGATATTTTCGAGCAAAGGAAAATGAACCCAAATCGCACCTACCGTGAAGTTTAAAATGGCACCGACTGACTTCTTGGTAGCGTGGTATTTACCCGGTGGTTTGTTGGTGCTCGAGTATAAGAATGCAGCGTAACCCTTTTTTTTTTTTTATTGAGTAACATCGGACGATGTTTGTGCCCCGTGGTCAAGATACTGGCTAGTCCAGCTCACGTGATGGTTGCCTGTTGAGTTATTTTGTAGACTACTCTGTTTGGTCTCGACTCTCGAGACCACCAGAACAACCTAAAATTGTTTTACCCATTGGCTGCACCGTATAATGACGGGCGAAAGAAAAAACTCAGGAAGATTTTTTACGTAGCACGATTGTATAACTTCCTTAATGTTTGTTCCCTCTCCTAGAGAGTGCGTCTGTTTAGCGCCAGCATCACGATGAGCCAAATATCTGTAGTACAATGTGATAATCAACTCTGATTTTATTTGTATTGGTAAAAATATAAAAAAAAAGTAATCCTTTAATGTATATTTTCCTGTTCTGTACATTAGAATTGAGTTGCCTTATTTAGTAATCAAGGTCAGTTTTCGCCACGTGAATGTTATGTTCTTTGAATGTTAAAACATTAATGCCTCGAATGCTAATGATGGAATGTGTTGACTGTCTTCTGTATTAATAATTGGTGTGTGAATTTGCGTTTTATGTGTTGTTAGTGTTATGAATATCGCTTCCACATTAACGTAATAGCAGTATATTAATTTGATATAAATGGTCTACAATATAAGATTAGATAAGGCTCAGAGTATACTAATCTCAACACAGAGTATTAAGTAATTGACTGTACATTGTACAGTGTACAGTGAAAAGTAAGAAAGTACAAGTAAGAGGTAGCGTTCTCGGTATGCATAGACAGGAGGTTTGTTTTCTTTAAAACAGGACCTCTTATGTTTTTGAAGTACAGCGATGCCATGAAATTGCAGTCTGCGTATTTCTGCTTGCCAACAGCTTGGGTGGCGCCACGGTGAAACGTTCTTAGAGCGATAAAAGGGAATACGAAACTAAGCGGAAATTGCATCATTTGTTGACACAAAATATCCACTTTTCTCATTCGTACAGTTGCATTTTTTTTATTTGATGTAATCGTGATTGTATTATTTTTTTTCAGTAACTTATTAGAATGTAAATTTTGGGATGACTGCTGTCAGGTTGAATTGCCGACGAAGAATTCTGTCGGTGGTCTAATTTAAGATTAACCCTGGCTGTTTGACCAAATGCCAGAAGTGTGTGACGGTTGAGTAAAGATAAACAAGATCGTATTTCTCACACGCGCGCTCGCTCGCTTTCTCACAAACACAGTCACAGACACAAAAGAGATGGGGAGAAAGACTCGTTTGCAAGCTACAAGCTGCGATTTTGTGTGTATAAATGAGGTGCGTTCTACAGCTTGAATCCCTATATAGGCATGTACAATGAAGGAGACAAGAAGAGCCCTGCTCTCTTAAAAGCTTGTCGCTATTTTTGACTTATGTGACTGCATAAATTATGTTTCACACGGAAGATTTTATGTGAGCTACCTGGCATTTGCTTGCATTTCTTACTCATAAGTATGTCGTTGGTGTATTGTTTCCAAAGGTGACCTATTAGTTTATAATTAATGCCACGAATGTGTTAGTTTGTGTATCATATTGAAATTACATCGTAGGTCTTGAAGATCTTGAGAGTATTTTTTATTTATTTATTTATTTATTTTTTTTGAGATAACCGTGACAGAAACTGTGGTTATCGAAATCTTTAAAACAGAAATTGGATTTATACCAGTAGAAGGTTTTAAGAGACGGAACGGATTTGGTGGGCGTGTAGAGGCGACCACACTGTTTAAACCTTCTTCCACAAGGATCGATTAATCGTTGTATTGAACTGTTCAACTGACGTCACTCTCCAGTTGCCCTTTTCTCTGGAGGAAGTTGAAATGAAGCATGTTACGACCTCTGGAAAATCTCTTCCCCAGCGAAGGGGTAACATGACCATCAGAAATGCGTAGATTATTGTGTAGACTCGTCCTTGGGCGGTTCTATGGCTGCGCACTCTCGTGTAATTAATGACGAGCTTTGAATTTGCATATAAAAATAAAGTTCATCCAAGAGAGGAAACATCGATTTTATCCCCCCCCCTTTTCCTTTGTAGATTATTATCCAGATTTTCACTCACTTCCTCTATTCTCTCTCCCCCTACTCCATTCCTCCATTCGCACACCCAACTACGCAATAAACATCGATCGCGTTTCTCGTCTGTATCCAGGCCTTTCCTCTTTGTCACGCTGGTTCGTTAATCTTCGAGAGAATTCTCTTGGGTAAAAAGTCAGTCATTTAAAACTGTTTAATTAATTACCTTTAGTTTGATGATGATGATGACGATGGTTGGTTTAAATCAAGCCTGTCGGTACACTAGGACGAACCCTTGCCCTAAGTCAAGTGTAATAAGTGTGATAGGGTCTGAAAGGATTGTAAGGCTTTGTGTAGACCTCCGAACTCTGACCGACCAAAACAGACGGTTTAACGTTAAATCAGATTATAATTATTTTTATATATCCGATATAAAATGACCTAAGATTATATAAGACAGAATATTGGTGTGTTAGAACCGATATGGCCGATGATACCGGTGTACTGTAGTCATCATAACTAAAGGGTGTTTGCACCTGCCTTTAAACATTGGAGCTTCTATCCATTCCTGCTTCATTTCTTCCATTTTGCTATGTAAGCATTGCCTCTTAATGCAAATGTGGAGTTTTATCTCCGTTTCATCTTTAGATCCTTGTACCTATCTCATTCATTTTCTGGATTTCTGTATTTTCCTGTCCAGCCACCCCAACTCTCTTTTCACTTTCTTGAGCGCTGAATGGCTGAAAGTTTCATGTAGCGTGTCTGAACAGCCTAAATTTCATGCTTCATTCATTCGTCTGTCACAAAATGGCAGGCTTTTCTGATAATATCCCTTAGGATGTACTGCATTAATCTTGTAAAAATTAGAAACCTCGTTTTTGTTAGTTATACCTGAATACTTTGATACATATTTTGAGTGAATAGTTCGTGTCATTTTTGACAGAGTAAGTCAAGAGTTTATTGTACAAAGAAAATTCCTCTCTCAGCATTTTGTTTCGGTGTTCACTAACTCAGTGTTTTGTTTTGTTTCTCGGTAATATATCAAAATTTCTGTGTTGTTTTGCCTCAAATTTTCGTCATTTCAGCAAAATCAACCAGTTGATAGTAATTGTAAACTATTTCCGTGTTTTGAATCTCCCTGTCCGTGCCTGTGCCAGGCGAATGCAATAGATTCAGTTGTTTGCAGCCTTGCAAGGTCGTCTGACCCAGTCGCCATCTCTGTCGCCGTCGGACACGCTCTGCCGGCGCCATCTTTCTTTTTCGGGATGTCTCTGGTCTTTGATATTGGTGTGTGAGTGAGTTTGAGCCATACAATATACACTTCACTTTCCTCCTCTTTTTGGAACAAAATTCCGATGCAGAAAAAGCAAAAATCATAAGAATTTCAGAGATGAAAGCTCAAGGATTCTCGCCAGGAGATGCATTCCTTCGCTGTTTGCTCTCGTAGCATTGGCCGGAGATAGTGTTTTTAATATAATCCCTCTGATAAAATTAAAAAGAAATAATTAACCCACTCCTTTTCGGTGGTCTTTCTGAAGCATGAACTATAAGCTGCTTGGAAGGTCAGGTGGACGCGAAAAGAGATTCGTAATGTCTTTTGAAATTTAGATTATTATTCTCTTGCCTTTTTGCGTTTCAAAAAATTAACTTTATAAACATTACTTTGTGTAGAACATCTGCGATAGTCATAGTAACATCTTGCCTCATGTCTCGTAATGTGTGTATGTGTATAATATATATATATATATATATATATATATATATATATATATATATATATATATATATATATATATATATATATATATATATATATATATATATATATATATATATATATATATATATACACACACACACACACACACACACACACACACACACACACACACACACACACACACTTAGAATTTCATTTTAAAGATGCCACGAGACGTCTCGCATTTCACCGAGGTGCTTAGAGGATCTTTACCTGGCTGTTTTGCCTGATTTGTTATCGTTAATCCTAGAGATTACTGGTCTTTCCGTGGATTCTGGTCTAATCCAGGTACCAGGATTAAAATGACTGCCTGTAATAAGAGATCTTTATTGGATTAAGGTCCTTCAGGGTGGTCTTGTTTTGATAGTTACATTTCGATGTCTGTTTTCGTCTGATAAAGGGTATCGGTACTTTAGTCCTCCGTACTTCAAGCAATTAATATCAACTTCTTTTATCATAAAGAGCGTATGGAATCTCAGAGCGTGAAATCTAATTAGAAAACGTACGTACTGTATACAGTTTATAAAGCAAATTTCTGTGATATATCAGTTTAAGAGAGAGAGAGAGAGAGAGAGAGAGAGAAAGTTGGGACTACTTAGGCCACCACGCCACTCCCTACTACGCCACGCGCCATCATTATCTGCCCGACCACCCCATTCTTAACAGTCCACCTGTTGATGACATTCCGAAACAAATTATTGCCATCCCTCCAAACGCTACCTCACGAAGAAGGTCGTCGCACCCTGGAAGCACCGGTATAGCCTTGCAAGCAGTAGAAGAGATGTATGTTTTTCCAATCGGGCCGTGACTGGCGGGAAGATGAGCAATGGCACTGGAGTCCTGGCGCATGCTCCGAATAGGCCAGCGGGGACGATGAGCTACAAGGATGCCTGCCTGTTGTGGCGGGTTGGGGGCGAGATAAAGGATTTTGGGTCCCATGATGTAGCTCCTTTTTCCGCACATACATACGCACATACACACACTCGTTTTGTAATGCGTATGGTCGTCTCTTTGTTTGTTTTTACGTTCGTTTTTATGCGTAGTGTGTTTCGTGATTTATTTTCATGAGATTGGCCTGGGGAAGGGGGATGAGTGTTAAGCATCATAATGATGTGCCATGGCTTCTAGACGGTAGGCGGGTTAGAGGATACCGATTTACTGTAGTCTCTGTTATGCAGAGATACTACGATGCAGTAAGATTTTATGTCTGGAAATAATTTTTGGTAGACAATGTTACATTGGGAATATCTTTTAAGATATCCGTATGACGTTATGTGCTTTGGAACCCGATGGTCAGATGAAGATAAATGAGAATATTTAGTATAAAGTTTGAGGCTTTGCTGTTCCTTAGAATGTTGCCCAAGAGGAACATTACCTATTCGTATTGGGATGTGATGGCATGGCAGTAGTTCAAAGAAGTTGAGATTCTGATCGATGGTCCGCGTAGGTCAAGTTGAAACGTAAAAGCCGCGTGCGTGTTATCGATGCGCATCCTCCCTTCCTCCCCACCTCCTCTCTCTCTCTCTCTCTCTCTCTCTCTCTCTCTCTCTCTCTCTCTCTCTCAGGGAAGATCTCCCTCCTCCCCGCGCCCCACTAATATCATCGCAAGGTCGTCCTTCAGCTGTTGACTTGCATCTGCTATATAGTTCAACCGCTCAATCGCCTATAATTTTGGTGACACTTCCTTATTTTGCTTTTTTATTTTACTTCAGCACAATTGTGAGTAAGAGATCGTTACTCTTTTCAATAGTCTCGCATTCGTAAAGAACTCTTAAACGCGCTTTTCATGTCTTCCTTGTTCTTTGTCATGAAAACCACCTGTAGATTTATTTCCTTCTACATAAATTGTTTAGCGTGTTGTGAACACTGGGGCCATTTTTCATGTATTTTAGCAGACTCCAAAGTAGTAATTCTCTCTCTCAGTCTCCCACAAAATTTATTCTAGGAAACTTACAAGATTCATGATGTTTAGCCACCTGTATGTAAGGTATTTTGTATAATTTATATAATATATTTATATATGTAAGTATATATGTACTGTATATATATATATATATATATATATATATATATATATATATATATATATATATATATATATATATATATATGTGTGTGTGTGTGTGTGTGTGTGTGTATTGTTGGTGAGTCATAGTTTCAGCCCGTGATTAATATGAGGTTTATGTAAATGCGTTGCATCTACCACTTCACCCAGCATTCATATCTACAGGCAAATCCGAATAGGATAACGGGACTGAAAATAAAATGCGACCGCCTGACACGAACCGAATCTCTCTTGAACCATGGTCTATCTCAAGCAACTCTGCGTTCAGCCTCAACCCCTTGTTATCTCAGCATTCCGGGACGTCTTTTTGGGTGGCCACCTTTCGATGCCTTTCGGAAAACCGTGAATCTTGTTTACGATCTGTCGGGCCGTTATTTTAAACCTTTCGTTAATCTCTAGTTGTTTTGTAGCGTTTGAATCTCGACTTGTTTCACACTAAGCTGGGATTTTGTTATAGTTTTCTTGGTCCTTTTTTATTGGCAGGCGTGCTTGTTTGTGCCTGGCATTGTTTCGGGATGTTGAAGTGCTTTTAAATAGATCGCCTGTTTAAGGGTAAACGGCAGGAATTTGTTAGTTTCAACAATATATATGTGCAGTATTTATATATATATATATATATATATATATATATATATATATATATATATATATATATATATATATATATATAATTTGTAATTGAATCACGAAAATATGGAACGTGATGAATATACAAATAAAGACAAAATCCACGAAGGAAAGAGAAACACTGGAGTGCTCATTGTTTCTCTTTCCTTCATGGATTTTGTCTTATATACATATATATATATATATATATATATATATATATATATATATATATATATATATATATATTATATATTATGTACACACACACACACACACACACTCATACACGAATCACGTGTTAGTTATAATCTTGTGCGTGTATGTGTAAGATGGAGTATGAAATTGTGTAGCGCAGTAGTGTTACTATTTAAATAAATTACGAGACAGCAGATCTCAGGAAACATTCTTCCAGTATAGTATAGGATAAATCACTGTTAATGGAACCTTAGGAGTATTTGGACATTTGTGCACTTTTCTTACTTAAGTTTGCCAAGGACATTTGACTCTGGCACGGCCGGCTAATGTCATTTGAGAAGTAGCCCTCCGCCGGGAAGGAATGCGAGTGATAAGATTATATTAATGTGGGAACCGGGTGGAGAGAGAGAGAGAGAGAGAGGTCGCATTTGAAATTAAATAAAAGCAGAAATTGCGAGAGAGAGAGAGAGAGAGAGAGAGAGGTCGCATTTGAAATTAAATAAAAGCAGAAATTGCGAGAGAGAGAGAGAGGTCGCATTTAAAATTAAATAAAAGCAGAAATTGCGAGAGAGAATCGCGTGCGAAATGGAGAGAGAGAGAGAGAATCGCGTGCGAAATGGTGAGAGAGAGAGAGAGAGAGAGAGAGAGAGAGAGAGAGAGAGAGAGAGAGAGAGAGGTCATGTTGGAAACGAAATAAAAGCAGGGATTGCGAGGGAGAATCGCATGAGAAATGGAAAGAGAGAGAGAGAGAGAGAGAGAGAGAGAGAGAGAGAGAGAGAGAGAGAGAGAGAGAGAGAGGTCATTGTAGAGACTGGTAGTGCACATGGGGCATAGAACCCCGTCAGGAATAGCAGAATATCTCGCATTATTGCCCTTGACATATCTCCATCTGTTGCCAGAGTATTTCATTAAATCCTCAGAACTGCAGTCCCTCGTGCAACTATGTATTATCAAATTTTCTAAGGTATTTTTCAATTTTCGATTTGGTGTTTATATAAAACAACGCCGAATGCTTGTCATCAGTTATTAAAGACAATTTTATGATCCTTAAGTTTTAAGCTATTTTAAATTCAGAGTCGTTAGTAACCACATTGAAATTTATGCAGAATGTATGAAGTTTTTATCGGTGACCTTCCATAAAGTTCCTATTGTAAAGTGGAAACCTTTGCATAGCATTTCAGGATCTTACAAGTATTGAGATAACTAATTCAGCAGAGCGCCTGATTCACTCAGTGATGATTGGGCAACTAAGATCACCATATTTGCACTTTGCATTGCTTTCGCTTTGCTTTGCGATAATGAAGCATTGCTCCACTCCACTGACCGATAAGGTGCGTCTTAGGAAACATCTATTATTATTATTATTATTATTATTATTATTATTATTATTATTATTATTATTATTGTTGTTGTTGTTGTTGTTGTTTTTGTTGTTGTTAGCAAGCATTCTCGCGTGGAAATAGAGAAGACAAACCTTTTTGGGGAATTGAAATTACAATTTGTCATGCTGATTATTATTATTATTATTATTATTATTATTATTATTATTATTATTATTATTATTATTATTATTATTATTATTATTATTCATAATAGATACATTTTACGAAGCATGTGTAAGTCGAACGAAATTATCAAAAGTCAAACAAAATTGTCAAGTAGTCATAAAATTAGGGAAATCCAAAGAACACTGACACCCGTGTTATGCATGCTAGGGTGGTATTTTGTTTTATAGTCCGTTTCCGCATATCCTAAACCATCCTTCAGGGACGTAGACCGGGCCAACGGCAGGCAGAATGTCGGAAATGGTCATGCACCACCATGGGAAAAGGTCACTTTGCGGCCAGATCGACAAGGAAGAGGTCATGGGTCTATGATTCCACAATGCGTGTGGTATCCTCCTCCTCCTCCTCCTCCTCCTCTCCCCACTCCCCACTCCCCTTTCCCACTTTTCCCAAAGACCGGAATAGAGCTTCAGTTTTAAATGAAACGAGTCTCTCTCTCTCTCTCTCTCTCTCTCTCTCTCTCTCTCTCTCTCTCTCTCTCTCTCTCTCTCTCTCTCAAGTTATTGATATTATGAGGAACAGGTACGGAAGTGTTTCGTAAAAGTCCTATATATGTCTTGGTTAACCTAAGAAGTACATTGTTTATCTGATTGTTAGTAGAAGTACATTGTTTATCTGATTGTTAGTAGAAGTACATTGTTTATCTGATTGTTAGTAGAATGTTGGGGGATGCAGCTGGGTGGATTAGGGAGCGTGAGGTGTGGGAGTAGAGAGAGAGAGAGAGAGATACATTGTTTATCTGATTGTTAGTAGAATGTTGGGGGAGGCAGCTGGGTGGATTAGGGGGCGTGAGGTGTGGGAGTAGAGAGAGAGAGAGAGAGAGAGAGAGAGAGAGAGAGAGAGAGAGAACATGTGAATGATCAGTACTCACAGACATTTACCCATATGAAATTGGAGATCATCGCGAGGTAATCCTAACCCCGCCAGGAATAAACCCTTAATATAATCTTATTGTAGCCGTTCTCTCTCTCTCTCTCTCTCTCTCTCTCTCTCTCTCTCTCTCTCTCTCTCTCTCGTGTACGTAATTTTCAGGTCGGTGACAAGATTTTAATGTATCATATGCGATATTTTTATTTCTATTTTTATTTTGCGTGCTTCTCCCCTTAGCTTCCTTGTCGTCAAGGCCCAGTTGCGCATGTGCAGAGCCAATTATTTCATTCATTGTGTAGGGTTTTTGTACAGTCGCTTAACAAGACAATTGAGAAACGGGGATGCAACAATGGAAGTTGCCTTCAACGTGAAGTATCTAAATTGGATGAAGATTTATGCGCCGATGTTGCCATGGTTCATAGTTGTCTCCCAGTGACTGTCTTGTGTCCATGCGTTTTTTTGTTAGTGAACAGGGCGTCTTTATTCATTTTTATCTTATTTGTTAACTTTTTTCTTTTGCGAACGTCTCTCATGGATGGATGCTTATAGGAGAAAGTTATATTTCAACAGTACATCCTAACTATGAACTCAAAGCCAACTAATGATTTTTCTATGTTATTTTGAGATTCCATGTTACTTTGAAGTATATTATCGCCTTTATTTTCCTCAAATCATATCTCTTCATTATTTGTTTTTTATCAGATCTTTATCGTCCAAATGCTTTGCAAGATACAGCTAAGTACTTAGTTTGTCCTTGTTGACCCAATTCGTTGTTAGATATTGCTTAGTCGACGAACGAGCGTTATCAGTTTTTGTAGTGTATTGATTTTATGGCTGCTTGTTCCTCTGTTGCTGATTTCGTGAACTTCTACGATGTATTTCACCTTGTTTGGGGAATTATTAGTTTATATAATGAACTAATGATTGTCTGTACGTGTGTGTGTGTGTGTGTGTGTGTATATATATATATATATATATATATATATATATATATATATATATATATATATATATATATATATATTAATTATTCATTCATCGTTATTTATCTCATATTTTCCCTCAGCCTTTTGCTCTTTCCTATCTCCGTTTAGCTTTATCATCATCACCCATTTACCTTTTCATCCCATGATTTGAAAGTAAAGCTCAGTGTTCCAAAGCGCGCCATGCACAGCCATTTAAGTCACAGTGCTGTTTACCTTAGCGAGAGGAGCAGGAGGCCCTGCTTGCCTTGACAGAGCCAAGGCGCTCTTGGCATTGAATACAGACAAAGGTGTCTCTGAGGAGAGTTTGACCTCCATCGTGCTGTTTGATATTGCAAGTGTGCGCCCTCTGTGTTCCCCGAATGGAATGAGTGCCATTAGGGTATTGCGTAGGATGACGCTTGTGACCTCGTAGTTCAGTGGCAGTTTGTGATCATAAGTTGTCATGTTATTTCGTCAGTGCTTCCTTCTCATGCTCCCGCGACCTTTGGCATTTCAGGATGCTGACCTGTTTCTTCCTTGGACGTTTTAAGTTGTGTTCTAGACCTTGGTCTGTCACGTCGAGTTTTTTTTTTTTTCCCCTTATAAAAGATGTATACGGAAATAATTCCTTTTTTTTTTTTTTTTTTCGAAAAGTCATTGTTGTACTGGATCGGTACGTGCAGATATTTGCAATATATGTAAATGTAAATACATATATAAAGTCGATTGTGTGCCCGGTATATTTTACCGACATTTCTCATAGGCTACTGCCTGTGTTTGCCTTTCAGCCTGTTATTAGCAAAATAGAAGTCAGCTTTAACCATGGTCAAGTCTGTGTTTTTCATATATACCTCTGCTCATTATACTGTTGTTAAGTAAGTTGCTTTTTTACACTTAGGCAGGTCGTGCGGTACGAGAATGTCTATATGATATGCATATTGATAAGAAAACATGAATTCCTGATTATTTGGAATATGTTACATTCCATAAAATGTGTTGTACAAGTCGCACATGCGGAGCAGGATAAAATCATTTTGGTCAGCTTCGGACAAATAGGAAAATCTCAATGTAGGGGAGGAGGCGAAAAATGGTGGCCATAGTACCGAGAACAAGGTCATCCAGCCAGTAAAATTACGACATCACCCCACGAGTGTTTCACAGCATTGGCCCGTCTCAGACTTACCAAGTTCCTCCCCCGCCCGTCAAGTACTCTCCGTCTCCCCCTCCCCTCCCAGCTAAGCTTCCCTCACCCTCAATCTTCCCCTTCGTGCAGTACGCAACAACCCCTTGGATTCTTTCGGATTGATTCCGAGAAATTTTCGGATGACGTTATACGCCGAGTGGAAAGTTTTAGGGTCGGTCTTGGCTCTGTAAATTCGCAGTTCTTTTGAGGAAGTTTTTTTTTTTTTATATTTGATTACGTTACTTATGTATCCCACTAGCAGCCTTTGTTTTGTCTACACGTCTCCCCCCACCCCCGTCTTTCAGACACGTTTACGCCATGTCCTTTTTTACAGATTAAAATATATAAAACTTAATTTAAATGTTTCCATATTACATGATTGATTTCAGTTGGAGATATTTATTAGTAATCTACCAATAGTCTCTCTCTCTCTCTCTCTCTCTCTCTCTCTCTCTCTCTCCCCAGTTTACGCGATACTTTTTTTTACAAGCAGAAACATGTTTATCTTTTCAGGATTATTATTATTATTATTATTATTATTATTATTATTATTATTATTATTATTCAGGAGATGAACCCTATTCAAATTGAACAGGTCCAGAGGGGCCATTGACTTGAAAGTCAAGCTTCCAAAGAATATTATGGTGTTCATTCGTGAAAGAAATTACTGAAGGTAGAGGAAATGCGAGAAGAAGAAAGAGGTCGGCTATTAGAAAACAAAGGTAAATTAACACATTAGTTAATAAATAGATAAAAATGTAAATAAACTGTTAAAAGTAAAAGAATTGGGTTAGGATAGTAATTTATTGCATCTTTGCTTGAACCTTTGAGGTTCTAATTGCACATCGGTAGGGAGATATTACATTATTGACTCTCTCTTTCTCTCTCTCTCTGCCAGAATGATATGAAATATGGACCAGCTACACTGAAATATCAAACGGGTGGAAGGAAACTTGCGTAATTGTTTCTCAAAAATTTTAGCAGAGAGAGAGAGAGAGAGAGAGAGGATGGGAAACATTAACGCGTAATAAAAAGGAAGTAGAACGCTGGGGCCCCCCATAGCAGACGCAAGGCCCAAGAGCACACTTAAAGTATGGTGGAAAAATCCATGACGTCAGAGAACGCGTCGAGTTGAGGGATACCGGTTGGGTGGGTGCGTGCGTGCGTGTGTTCGTTCGTATGTGTGTGCCCTGAGGAATGAGGATAACACTTGCTACTATAATAGACTACGGCGCGAGTGGCTGCTCTGTACTATTTCAGGGATTCTATCGATTGCTCCTTATTTCTTCGTCTTTTTATCGTTTTATCGTTTTGATGTGGCGGTTTTAGTACTCGATGTTTCTCAGCACATCATTGATTAGATTTTAATTAAGTTTTCATATATTTGTTAACTTCAAACGAATGAAACACCCTCACACAGATTTGTATCCCTTAGAGTAGATAGTGTCAATGAGTTAATTTGCAATTTATTTTTTGTTGATTAGTTTACTTATTGCATTAATTTTCTTGCCCCTAGAGAGTTGATAATATTTTAAGGTAACTTAATTAGCAATTAATCTTTTGTTGATTAGTTTCCTTATTATTTTAATTTTTCTTGCCAACTCAGTTTACCGATGGTCCTTACATTTCCCCTTAAGGATAGTCGATATGAGTCACTTGTAAATAAACAAGTGTTGAAAATACCGGGGGTTTACCGAAAACCGGTGTTGTGGCCGGAGGAGTCGGACGGGTAAATCCAATGACGACATTTGAAAGAACTTGTTTTTGTGAAGGCATTGATAGCTGTTGTGCTTTGCTTCTCCGGCGACACATGTGCTGTTTCCAACGCACTTTGAACGGGTTCCTTGAATACTGATATGATCTTACCGGTGTGTAGAATAAGGCAATACCTTTTTGCGTTGTTATTGTATGCTGCTTTATATATATATATATATATATATATATATATATATATATATATATATATATATATATATATATATGCAGTATATATACACATACATACATACAACCGTGTGCAGCTTTCCGGTGATAGAAATTCATTTCTCGCTATAATGTGGTTCGGATTCCACAATAAGCTGTAGGTCCCGTTGCTAAGTAACCAATTAGTTCTTAGCCACGTAAAATAAGTCTAATCCTTCGGGCCAGCCCTAGGAGAGCTGTTAACCAGCTCAGTGGTCTGGTAAAACTAAGGTATACTTACTTTTTCCGTTTTAGAGTTCGAGTAAAAGAATGCAAAGCAAAGAGATTTTACCACAGTCATGTGGATCAAGGATGAGGCCCTTGTACAGAAAACCTACACACGCATATATATATATATATATATATATATATATATATATATATATATATATATATATATATATATATATGTGTGTGTGTGTGTGTGTGTGTGTGTGTGTGTGTGTGTTTTTGTGTGTGTGTGTGTGTATTACATTCATGGTATATATAATATATAATACTTACAATATTTGTAAACACGAAACAGTGTTTTAGGAGAGCATTTCTGTTTCCTTGCAGTGTAACAATCTGAGATTGTTACATGGAACAGAGTCCTTGGAAGTAAACCTTTACGAAATCGGTGAGATATATATATATATGCGTCAATATATATGCGTGTCGGTGTGTGTATAGAAAAGAGATTCTCAGTTGCTTTGATAACGGTTTACTGCCATGTAATCTGCTCCTCGTAACAGTCCCAGATTGTTACATTGCAAGGAAACAAAATGCTCCTAAGACATTGTCTCGTGAATATTACACATTTCGCCATACTGCATCCTTTGTTGTATTGTCTGTCCTCGCTGCTTTTCGAGTACCCTTCGAAGGCTCTTGGTCTTTAGTTGGAGAAGGGGGATATGGTGGGGGTCCTTCGAAGGTCAGGAATTCTACGAAAGGGTCAAAATGACCTTGGTGGATCCATTTCGCTCCACCCAACCTCGAGCTGTTCCCCTTCCACATGTTTCATCACATTCCTCGAGTTTCGTAACGGGGAGATCAGGAGAAAACGGATAATCGTTTGTTTCATATTTTATGTGATTTTATGGTATGATTCACATGATTCACAAGATTTTACGTAAACGTCCAAACCATTTCACCTTTATCATAAGTGTTTCTCAATATTTCATCGAGCATTGTCAAATCAGTCTGATGGATTGGTTCTTACCGATCAAGTTACAATCCAAGGTTTCTTTATCCCTCTTCCTCCCTCTGGCCTTGTAGCATAAGTGGTAACGTTTTCAGTTTACAAACTGAATGACCAGCGTTTTGATCCCCGAACGTGACAAGGATGAAGTGATATGAATTGCATTCCTAAAAATCCACCAGTCTGATTGAGGTTGACCAAACTCAGAGTGGTACTGACCCTCTTATAAGTTAATTTCCTCTGAATCTTTCCGCCACTTCAAGTAAATGATGTTAAAATGTAAATGTGCAGCTACCTTACACTTCAGATACTTAAAGCATAGGCAGTATTGACAGTTGTGCAACAGGGTCAATATTTCTTATTCTTTACTTTGAGACTAATAGTAGAATGTGTCCGGTGTCGTTGACACTACCTATATAGGCTGCTTGACCCTGGGCGTTCTCCTGCATTAGCCTTGAGGCATATTGAGATGAATATTAATTCAGCTCATACTTAAGGTAAATTGCGATGATTTCTTCTACACTTGGGACCTGCTTGATAATCCCTTTTGGAGTACAGGCCAGGAAAAGACTTATTCTAGCGTGTCACCGGATGTTATTTCAGCTCACTGATAAAAGTATTTGTTTAAACTACCTAACTTTCAAGTCATTGCGTTATTTATTTATTGTTTTCCTCTTGGGTCTTTTTAAATGTAGCTCATTTTGTTGTGCTGTTAGTTTTTGGTTTATAATCAATAATCTCAAAGAAACTGTTCCTGGCAGTCGTATTATTTGTTTAAGTGACGTGTTGTACAGTATTTTCAATTTTACATAAGTGAAGTGAACTATATGAATTTCAACATTCCTCCAGTCTTCTTGCAAACATCCTATGAGTGGGCAACTTGAAGAATTCTAAATAAAAATTGTCACTATTGTTCGGCTATGTGACACCTCTCGCAGTCTCGGTGCAAAAGAGTGACTTGTTTGTGTCTGCATCAAAGCTATTTTCCTCTTCAGACGCCGTGGGGGTAAAGCAGGAGGCAGACAAGCGCTATTTTCTTTGGCGCGACAGTAGGTCACGTGATCCCTTCCCGAACGTGATCATTCAAGATCGATTGACAGAAAATGAAAACCATTTTCTCGGGGACACATCGTTTTCTTGTGTTGTACTAACTGTTGTTGAACTTTGTCTGAAGTGTTTGGTTCGTTTCATGGAGTTGTTTGTTGTGCCTTTTTTACTGGCAAAAAGAAAAAAAAGTAGCAGTTGTTTTGAGAAAGGTACTCGTATGTCCCGGTCACATTACTGATGATTTATAGTAAAAACATTGTTGATGTTTTGGAATTTGCCGTGATGGCTTTATTGTTACGTAAGACGGCGAAAGTGGCGTTTCTTTGTGCTGTACTTGATACAGAACAGATTTTTATTGAAGAATAAAGCTTCGTAAATTGAAATGAATGCGTGCCATTTCTCTCTCTCTCTCTCTCTCTCTCTCTCTCTCTCTCTCTCTCTCTCTCTCTCTCTCTCTCTCTCTCTGTGTGTGTGTGTGTGTGTGTGTGTGTGCACTTGTAGGGATCCAAAACATTTAGATTAACGCAAACTTATGGTAAGACCCCATGAAAGAGAGGTACTTGGACCCCATACAGATTCAAAAGCACCTAGGTGTTGTTCATTCGTAATTTGTTTCATAGTTTTGCAAAGGTCAAGAAGTAAAAAGAAATAATGTTGTAATGCAAAGTATGAAAAATAATCGTAAGTTATTTTACAATTTTATTTTGAAGGTTTATCCTTAAAACATTGAATATACACGGCGAGAGTTTCAACACCAGCTTATGTGGGTCATTGTATGTATACCACGTTTATTTTATGTAGCAGATATAATAAAGCACAGGAATTGCAAGTGAGTAGCCTTCATTTCTAAATTGGGAGGACGAACTAATTAATTACACTTGAACCAAGAAAATTTTTTTCAGCCTCTTGTCGACCTAATTGTGCTATCTCCTTGGTTAAGCAAAAAAAAAAAAAAAAAGGAAAAAAACTTGGTCCCTCTCCTTCTCCCTCGCTCTTAAGTGCCTGATGCATGCCTCTTATGTACATACTGCTTGCAGGAAATAATTAAATATTGAGGAAAGCTCCTTTAAAAGAAAACCAGAGTGCTGACGGTGTGGCAGTCAGTACACGATTATAATTAACCTCCTATGTTGCTAGGAGTGAGGGCATAAAAGCTGTGGCGCAGTACGAAGTCTGTGCGCTTGTCTGTGTGTATATGTATGTATGCAACTTTGATCCAAGCAAAGGAGGTGCTGGGTCACACATACACAGATGCGTTGGCAGAGAGAGAGAGAGAGAGAATGTAAGCAATAGTCAGGAGACAAGTTGTTGGTCTCCCAAATTAAGCGGTGCCGAGGACCGACCTGCTTCTAGTAACTTCTCCACCCACGGGTTTTTTCTTCATACGATATATTGTCTTATAATTTTATCCATTACATATTTGAAAGCTCGAAATTTCGGGAAGCCGATTTTCATCTGTTTCCCTTTCTCTCTTGGGAATCCTCTCGTGAATTACTTGGTTAGAGAACTTGTGGATGGCTTTTGCAGAATGTTCAAAACAAAACAGTTTGTAAGCAACGAATGCTGAGAGTTCGACTTCTTCTTGTGATCTCTCTCTCTCTCTCTCTCTCTCTCTCTCTCTCTCTCTCTCTCTCTCTCTCTCTTGTCAGTACGTTTGACCGGAGATTTTCTTTGATGGAAATTTCCATTAGTTAAGCCTAATGGAACCGGTGCCAGGCGTTGCAAGTGGCGCCATCTCATGATTTTTGCGTCTGTTTGTTTGCAATGTTTCCTTGTTAATTTACTCCTTGTATATTTGGTAATTTTTCATAGAGCAATGGAGACTTTTAGGAGTTATAAAACATTCCGAACTTGAAATATAACCTTAGTTTATGTGAAGAAAAATAGTTTTTTTCTCGATTTAATGTAAAATTTCTTTGTAGGCTATAATATTCAATATATATATATATATATATATATATATATATATATATATATATATATATATATATATATATATATATATATATATATATATATATTGCTAGGCCTATAATATTCATGTATTACATAAATTTTTTTGCTAAAGTTCACTTACTCCAATAACCATCCACGTCAAGGGGCACTCGCTGTTATATTATGCTTATCAGTTTTTGATTGTTTTAAGTACTTAACGGCATAAATGTGATATGTGACCTCGCATCCATTCGGGAATTTTGCTTTTGTCAAAGCAAATGTTTGTGCAACCAGGATCCAATTAATTCAGCAGTTGACTCCAACGGGGACTGCTGACAGCCTGTGACATTTACCATTTACTAATTTATGTAGAGAGAGAGAGAGAGAGAGAGAGAGAGAGAGAGAGAGAGAGAGAGAGAGAGAGAGAGAGAGAGATATGCAAGCAAATGTCCGATGGTAAAATTCAGTTAAAAAAAAAAAGACGTCTTGCAAGGGATAGTATCAAAGCAGACAGATACAATGACTTCATCATTCCATTTACCTGCGTAGTACATTGGAGGAAGATTTAGAAGAGTGAGTAGGTAGGTTGGTCTAATGTAGAGGGGCGGGGAGGAGAAGCTGCCGGGCTAAGTAAAGGTTTGTATAAAGTTTAAATTCAAGAAGGCTGGTACCTTAAATATCACTTCTGTAAAGAGAACAAGTACGGTTGAATGTGACTTGATTACACACACACACACACACACACACACACACACACACACACACACACACACATATATATATATATATATATATATATATATATATATATATATATATATATATATAATTCAGATATCCCATTAACATCGAAGTCATCTTACCATTGGAACAATCTGTATCTTAAGGGATATAAATCATCTTACCTAGACAAAGATTCGAATCTTGATTTCTCTTGAGGAATTCAGGTTCTGAACTTGAAATCGCAATGGCTTAATGGTTACGGTCACAGTCACCATACGTTATCCCCAGAGTAAAGTGAGTTCTATATTACTGGTTAATCGTGGCTTACATTTGGGAGCGTGAAAATGTCACGTGTAAATATTTTAGACACCTTAGGTGTGTGATTCTAGAGAACGCGACCTTTCTGAAGTGTACATTCGTTTGTAAAGGAATGAGGCTGCAAGCCTTACCCCTGTAATCTTAAGATTAAAGAAGTTTTTACTGTATGTACATCATAATGATTAGTTCTTAGTACCGCCATCCAGTCATGGTGAATGATGAAAATAGCTTCAAGTGGTCGTTATAAATAAGTGACAATGTGCATTACCAGCATGGGCGTGCACACAGACAAGCACATCCGTGAGCCCTTGGGTAAAACTGCTGTTGTACCTCACAAATCATAACCCTTTTTTCAACGTTGATTTTCGCCCTCAAAGTTTTGTTTAGGTAGCTGGCTGTGATTACCATAAAAGGACGCCATTGGAGTTGAGACTTGATTGTAGTATGTTAGCCTAACGAGAATACAATCTTGATTCGTCATGCTGCTCGAGGAGCAAAAGCCCAACAGCTTATACGGTGCACTGTAGTCATTACTTTGGTTCTTTGCAGCTTCCCTTCGGCCCGTAGCTGCAATCCCTTTCAGTCCTTTTAATGTACCTCCGTTCATAATCTCTCTCTTTCACCTTACTTTCCACCCTCTCCTAACAATAGTTTCTTAATGCAGCTGCGAGGTTTTCCTCTTGTTACACCTTTCAAACCTTCTAACCTTCAATTTCAGTTTCAGCTCTGAATGACCTCATAGGTCCCTACGCTTGGTCTTTGGCCAAAATTCTGTTCTATTCTTCTGTTGGAACAGCAGGTAGTATCTTATTATTATTATTATATCGTATTCATTAACGATTCAGTTATTCATCTTGAAGGAACCTGAGAACATACGTTCATCATGCTCTTAGAGTCCTAGGCCCGTGAACTCTAGCCACGTGACGTCGGAGGTCGGGGAAAGTATATCTCAGTCTTCGTCGAATGCCAATAGTCTAGGACTGAGATCACGTGTCCCCAGTAACTGGAGTCAAACCAAGTGCTCGTATCTCACTCTTGAATGACGGCGTAATGTACTTTTCATACAGTGAGGTACGTGTAATGTTACTGCGTCGGTTAGTCACATCAGAAATAGTCATATGTGTTTTTGATGTGCTTTTTTTTTTTAAATCATACCAGTACAAATTTGAATTGAATGGTACTGAATGATATTTAAAGTCTCTAACGATGTCATGTTATATAAGAGTTTGTGAAGATATTTGATTTTCAAATATATAATAACCTTGAGACAAGTCCTAGCGATTTAAAGGAATACAGGAAATTTAACGAGAGTAATAAGACAGATCCTCACCTTGCTGACATGAAAGTCATGCCCAAAGCCCGTCATGCCTTTACTAGTGTCTTTCTCATTTAGTTTTAAAACGCATTATATGTGTCGACGAAATTAGTTATCACTTTATTCATGCTCCAAGACATATTTTGTCATTATTATTATTATTATTATTATTATTATTATTATTATTATTATTATTATTATTATTATTATTATTATTATCATCGCTGTAGTCGTTCAGAATGAACAAAGATGCATAAGTAACAAGCCTAAATAACATGACTATTCCTCCACCGAAGAAATAAATAACAAACGAACAAGAAGGGCTAACAAACAAAAAAGATTATAATAAAGTCCATACACAGCAGCAAGGAAAACTTAGAAAATTAAAGATGCTGTTGTGCGCCGCTCAAGAATAGTATTATACTCTATTACTTCAGAGCATCTCCATCAGTAATAAGAATAAAGGAATGAAGAGATGTGTCTATCTGTTATCACTACCCTGTGATTGCTAGGCATCATATAGAGAAATACTACTTGTGTCGATTGTGATCGTTTCTGTAGGCGTTCATCAATGCTGCTCACTTTATATTAATCATTCATGCCTCTGACTTATTTTTCACGGGGCTGAAAGGACCCCGTATGAAGTCCAGGGAACAGAAATTATCAGTCTCACCGCACACATTCGTAGATTGGCGTCTAACTTCTACTATATTTATCCTTGCAGTCAAATCTTGTCTCGTCGTCGAGGATTGTGGTTTTTAGTTTTCTGTAAAGGAAAACTATTGAGATGGCTTTGTCTGTCCGTCCGCACTTTTTCTGTCCGCCCTTAGGTCTTAAAAACTACTGAGGCTAGAGGGCTGCAAATTGGTATGTTTATCATCCACCCTCCAATCATCAAATTGCAGTCCTCTAGCCTCGGTAGTTTTTATTTTATGTAAGGTAAAGTTAGCCATGATCGTGTGTCTGGCACCGCAATAGTTGCTAACAACACATGCCACCACCGGGCCATGGCTGAAAGTTTCATGGGCCGTGGCTGAGAGTTTCAGACAGCATTGTACGCTGTACAGAAAACTCGATTGCGCCGAAGGACTTCGGAGCATTTTGTACTTGTGATTTGTGGAAACCAGTCAGGCAGTGAGACGATATTTTGATATGATGTAGACTTCTTTTTTTCGATAATGCAAGGAAGTAATCGAAGAGCAGTTACCGTAAAGAAGTTACCAACCGTGTAGCGCTTACTTCCTGCAGATTTCAAACTACTAGACGATTGTGCTTTCCTCATCGGTACCTGTACAGGAAGCTGAGGCATTCTCATTGGTATCAAAAATCTCGCTGTATGTTATGGCATATTTCACATATGTTTGAGATTGAGTGGCATTAGTGCTCTTGTTAAGGTATCATCGATTTCTAAGATGTAGTTTGATGTTTGCAAATCTCTCTCTCTCTCTCTCTCTCTCTCTCTCTCTCTCTCTCTCTCTCTCTCTCTCTCTCTCTCTCTCTCTCTCTCTCTTATCATCATCATCTTCATCATCATCATCATCATCTAACGCCGTATGACTATTTTTCCTCCCCAAATACCTTTTCGTAGTATGATCTCAAGAAAAGATTAATAACAAATAACGCAAAAAGAAAAGTACTTTTCTTGTATGTGATTGAGGCCGGCGGTAGAACATAGAAGACAGACAGTCTGAGGCTCTTGTGCTATACGCACAAGGGAGGGTGGTGGGGGAAGGGGTAGGGGGTTGTTCCTGGACATACATATCAGAACTTTCACTTCCGACCGGGCGGACTCCTGCCTTGCATGCTGATCGGGACGGCATTTTCCGCTCGACTTTGGAAAGTCGATGTCGGTTAACCTTTTCTGCGATTGATTCTTACTTTGTTTTTTTTTATCTGTATCTTCTTTTTAAAGGAAATTGAAGAGGAAAAGTTTGCATGTTGTGAATTATCTGGTTTCGTGGTATTT